>NW_017731526.1:1689747-1718622 GCF_001890085.2 Hipposideros armiger | reverse complement strand
GCCCTCATATGTGGGATCCGAACCGGGGCCCTCTGGCATCCCAAGCGAGTTCTTAACCATCGCGCCACTCGGCCGGCCCTGTTAGCTATATTTTTAAAGAAGTCTTTTTTAAAATAAATAAAATCATCTGGGTAACTTTTAAAAAATCCCAGTGTCCGAGCTGCACCTCACAGCATTTAGATCAGTCTCTGAGAACAGAATCAGGCATCAGTAGTGATTAAACTCCCAGTGATTCCAAAGTACAACTAAGCCTGAGAGCCAATTACCTAATAATGTTTAGCCAATTGTGTACTTATTACATGATGAGGACAAGGACTTTATGAAGTTTGAGAGCCACCGTTTATAATCTAAATATTCTCTGAATACCTTGGGGCCCTGTCAGAAGACATAGATGTGCTGTGGTGTGGAATGGAACTTAATGATAGAGATGGTGATAAATATGGAAAACTGAACACCCACATCCTCATGTCTACCTGTCCCGTGGTTATCATTTCTATGTGGAGGATGGGACAGCTCCATATCCTCCCAGCATTCATCTAAAAAGGGGGATGATGATTGTGCCGGCTGAGTGGTGCGTTGGTTAAGAGCTGGCTTGGGACGCCAGCTCTGAGCAGCAGGGCCCCAAATTGGATCCCACATGGGGGCCAGTGACACTGCCCTCTACAGCTAAGATGGTGAACAACAGCTCAACCTGGAGCTGGGCTGCCTGTGAGTCGCCAGCAACGGCTTAGGCTGCAGTGAAGCTGCAGTGGGCTGCTATAAGCTACCATGTGTGGCTGGCAGCCAGCATGAGCGGCTGGCAGCTGGTGTGAGCTGCCAAGAGCTGCCGTAAGCGGCCATCCAGAGGCCAGCGACCGATCTGCCTCATGCAGGAATAGCGCAAAGATAATACCAACATGGGCCAGTGAAGCAACGTCCTCCACAACTAAACTGAAGAACAAAACGACAGCAACTTGTCTGTTCCCCTTCCCCTGATTCCCTAATAAAATCTTTAAAAATAATAATAATTAAAATAAATAAATAAATAAAAAGGGGGATGATAATAATAGAACATGACATAATAGTATCATGACAGTCCTAATAGGCAGGTCCCAACATTAGCATCCTTTCATATTCCTTTTATTATGAGAACAAAAGAAACTTACTCAACTGAATTCTACCTTGAGACCACTTAATGGGGGCCGGGGACACAGAATATTTCAATTCCAAGCAAGATGGTTGGATGTAAAGGAAATGTGCCTGTGCTGTGCAAAGGTGACAGATAATAACCCAGGTCTCTTCTCCGCCCTGCTGAGGACTGCTGTACATCACTGACAGTCTATCACTGTGAGCAGTGCCTGCTTTGCATGACTTCAGGCTCGGCTCAGGGGATGGAGAAAAACTGCATCTCCTCTCTTGCTCTTGATTTTGCAGGTGGTAAATGTCACTGGCAACCAAGACATCTGCTACTACAACTTCCTCTGTGCTCACCCCTTTGGCGTCCTAAGGTAAGCCCAATTCTCGGGTTGCCCATGAGGCATTGAGAGATGCCTTTCTGTATAATGTTGTGATTTCAGTTTTTGAACATACTAAAAACATCTATGGAAAACTACTCCAGTCAAGGATAAAGAGGAATGAAATCAAGACGTTGAGATCAAGTATGCTTCTCTCATTCCTGTATGAGGCCTCAGGAAACATTTGTTAAGAATAATCTGCTGAGGAGAGGGCAGGGATTTTTACATCATCAGGTCTCTGGCTGTGATGACACTCATCCATGGGCATGAGCTGTAGGACATTCAATCCATTAAACAATCTCATGAGAAAGGTAGTATTATTATTGTTATCCCCCATTTTAGATGAAGATGCTAAGGCTGATGACAGTAAGGACTAGCTGAAGGTCCCTCAGCTGTTAATGATGTAGGAACATGAACCCTACACACTTGCTGCCTCAAAGGCCATGCTGTAGCCACCAGACCATGAAGTGGAAAGAGCATTTGCCTGGGGGTTGGGATCCTGGATTCTTGTTACAGAACTGAGCAACCCTCAGTTTCCTGAACTAAAGCCAGTGGCTATGACCAGCTGACACTTATCCTGAAATTCACAGTTACAGAGCTGAGTATTGACACATGACGTGGGTCCATTTATGAGAATTCCCTCTCACAGGATAGCTGAAACACTTGTCCAAACTGCCCATCTTTGGAGCGGCTCTCTCTCCCAGGATTCATTCCATGCCGGTGCCATTGGGACCAGAGAGGGTTGGGAAGTTGTTAGGGAAGAGGAGTGGACACCCCTGAGAGGAAACAGACACATTTCACAGGCTAAGCACCCTACAGTGAAAGGTTAGAGAGGATCTCGAATGATTTTCCAGTCCTGAAATCTTATGAAAAAGTTAGCAGTGGAAACATGGAATCCTGCTAATTCGAATGCTGTGTATTCATTCTCTGACTCTCGTTGATTGCCTGACTCTCATGGTTTCTCTCTCCTCCCTTTAGTGCCTTCAACAACATTCTCAGTAACCTTGGCCACGTGCTCCTGGGTTTCCTCTTCCTGCTGATAGTCTTGCGCCGGGACATTCTCCATCGAAGAGCCCTGGAAGCCAAGGACATCTTTGCCATGGTGAGAAGAGGGTGGGTAAATATGAAGTGGGAGATAGGAAGGGTTATGATTCCAAAGAGGATCTGCAAAGGGGAGGGACATCTGGCTTGATGGTGTGATGATAGATTATGATATTTGAGACCGGAAGCTTGGGCTTCCACATCCTGTGGCTATGTCACTCACAGGTGTCTTTCTATTGAACATGCTTTCTACTTTTTTCAGGAGTATGGGATTCCCAAACACTTTGGTCTCTTCTATGCTATGGGCATCGCATTGATGATGGAAGGAGTGCTCAGTGCTTGTTACCACGTCTGCCCTAATTACTCCAACTTCCAATTTGGTAATTAGCGTTTATATCAACTACACAGATTTGAGTTATAGAAGTCTTATCCTGGGACCCTTCCAAAAATGCCAAGGTCACACTTGCAAAAATAGATAACATTTTACGTGAGCTGAAGTGATCTGAGGGCACCTCACCACAGGGCATGGTTTCCTCATATTGTACCATTTTTCCTCTCTGACCACCTTTTAGACTAGAAAACTCTCAACACTGGATGATGATCTATGGCTAGATCTGCAGATGGGCCATGGGCTAAGCATTAAGCAGGACGTCGGATAGCATTCACTAATATACGTCTGGAAAGGTCCTTCAGAGTAACTTGGCCTAATTGAGCTGTTAGACTGCTTTGGAATGAAAGTAATAGAAGAGCCAATTTGAATTGGATTAAATAATAACATTTATCAGCTCACCAACTGAAACTCCAGAGGTGGAAAGGGCTTGTGGTTGGTTTATCTGGTGGCTCTCACGCCACTTCTCATATCCCTTTGGTTCTGTACAGCCTGCATGTTGCTTTTATCCTCAGGCTATCAGGGAACTTATGGTGGCAAATAGAGCTACAGCAGGTTCTGGCGTCCTATCTCAGCCCATGATGTCTGGACGACACAGCAAGCTGGCTTCCAACAGCCTTCGTTTAATAGCAGGGAAACTTCTTCTCCAGCCCCACCCCCATGAGCCCCTTCCAGAATCATTGCCTGTGTGCTGGTTAGCTCAGGACTGGGTTGCTACACCAGTCACCGTGGCAAACGAGATGGGATTACATTTCGACAAATGAGAAGCATCCCTGAAACCAGGGCTGGGGCTAGACTTCCTAAAGCAAATCGGCAGGAAGGCTGTGCATTTCTGAACTGAAAACAGGGCTAAGACATTGGAGTTAGTACCAAGATGCTGTCAGGAATAAGGAAGGAAAGAGCTGATGCTCGTAGTAGGCAATTTATAGTGTCCTCCACACTTAAGTATAGGGATTTTTTAAATAGTCTTTTTCATGTTTGTGCTCTAGCCTCTGCCTGTTAACCCGGAACACCACAGAAATTTTAATATTTTTAAATTAGAAAACATTTTTAACAGAGAAGATGATAGAGAACAATATTATTCACCACTGAGAATGAACAAATGCCAGTATTTGAAAATATTTGCCTTAAATCTACTTTTTAAGAAATAAAACATTGTGTAAAATTGAGGTGCTATTTTGAACTGCTTTCCAAATTTATTCCCCTCTTTCCTTCCCCAGAGGCAATAACTATAATTAATTTGGTATTTATCCTTCTAGGTTGTTTTTATAGTCGACTATATGTATTGTAAGTTAATATTAATTTATCACACTTTGTTCTGCAGCCTTCTTTTTCATCTAACAATATGTTTTCAAGATTATCAATATTGAATCAAGGACAGCTAGTTCATTCATTTTTAAGGATTGTCATAGTCTATACAAAAAATATCACATTTATCAATACCTCTATTGAACAACAGTTAGATGTTGCCAATATTTTGCTATTACAAACAGTGCGGCAGTGAATATCCTTATGTATGGCTCTGTGTACGTGTAAGAGAGTCCCTGGGATGCCTAGAAGTGGAATTTGGGGGTCACCTGCAATGGAAGACATGCATCTTCCATTTTACCAAAAACTGACAAGTTTCTCTTCAAAGTATTAATTTCCACTCCCACTAGCTGTGTGCGAGTTCCCATTTCCCCACATGGTCACTAGCGTCAGATATTTAAATTCTTCATTACAATTTTCAGTAACATGGGGCATTATATTGTTGCTTTCATTTGCATTTCCATAGCTCTCATGCAGCTCAGCCTCATTCATTTTCTAGCCCTAGAAATTCTCCATCCCTAGGCTATAAAGCTATTATTATATAGGAGCGGTAATAAATGTGGTTATATTTCAGGATGCTGAGAAGGGCCTCCTACACCCACCTATGATTCATTTTATTGTCACACTGCCTTAACTGTCACCATTAGGGCTTCCTTTGTCATTGTTGTTGAACACCAGTGTTTAAACGCAAATACCCTTGCAAGGGGTGACAGTCAATTATTTATCTTATCATCAGAGGCTTTTCTTTTGTGAACTAAGAACAGCCTTGGAGGGGTTCAGAGTGGCATGTGTGGGGTCTGCCTAGAGAAGGTGCCTAGGGAGGCAGGCATGTTGGAGGTCTCCACGAGTCTGAGGGCACAAATACTCCAAGGCCAGAAGGGAAGGGGTTTTCCAAGGCTGAAGAGAAATCTGCCTGTCGCCCACTGGGCCCTGATTGTCTCGTTCCTCCTCTGCGCCCTCAGACACCTCCTTCATGTACATGATCGCCGGCCTCTGCATGCTGAAGCTCTATCAGACCCGCCACCCCGACATCAACGCCAGCGCCTACGCTGCCTACGCCTCCTTCGCCGCAGTCATCACACTCACGGTCCTCGGAGTGGTGCGTGCCTCCCCACAGCCGTCAGCCCCAACCCGCCTTTCACAAAGTTTCCTCTTAGGGACTCTTTTGTTGTTCGTTTCGTTTTTTGTTGTTGTTGTTGTTTTGGTTTTTTTTGGAACTCAGGTGAACATAATTGAACTAATCACAGTCCTTGGTTCAGGACACATTCTCATCATTGATCCATTCATAGCATTTTATTTAACTAGCATTTAGCTAGTTACTTTTAATAATGTGATTGGCGCCTGTAGAACTATCCCTGGAGAGTTTTAATACAAAGCTGGGGCTTGGGCTGGCCAAGTGGCTCAGTTGGTTAAGAGCTGGCTCTAGAGTGCGAGCTCTAAGCAACAGCGGTTGGATTCCCGGCCTGAGATGAGCTGCCGCTGAGCTGCCAACAGGTGGCAGGATGGCTCAGCCAAAAAAATAAAAAATAAATTAAAAAAATAAAGCTGGGGCTTCACTCACGTGAGATTGGAACAGCGATGTACAAGACTGGAGAGCCTGGCTTAAAAGAACAGAAACTACTTTCTAAGTGTACACAGATAAAAAGTGTTAGTTGTCTTCAGTTATTTAAAGAGCATTAGCCCCCAACTTTAGACCTATTGTCCTTTAACTGTTGTTATTCAACTGCCTTACCTGTGTCTTCCCTTTTCTGTTTTCATTGGGCCAGGTGACATCATTCTTTTTCCTACCCTGGGTGTAGTAAGATCCCTGTTAGCTCCGAGAAAGAGGGAGAAAAACAAAATGCATGCACAGCATAGTTTTTGATTCCTTATGGAGGAATGAGAGACAGATGATTTTTGTGAGTTCTCTGGGAAGAACCCCAGATGAAGATAACTTCCATCTTTACTCCTAGGTGTTCGGAAAAAACGACGTGTGGTTCTGGGTCATCTTCTCTGTGATTCATATTCTGGCCTCTCTGGCCCTCAGCACCCAGATCTACTACATGGGTCGTTTCAAGATAGGTGAGTCACCTGTTAATCTCTACTAAACAAACTGATTAATTTACCTACGAAAGCATTGTCTTCACTGATCTTAACAGAAGTTTTACTGCTCATTGTGAACACACATCCTGAATTCTATGTTGTGTTAATAGCATATATTATCTCTAAGAGCTTTCTCTCCTTTATAGGATTGCAAAGAGCTATTATCACTAGTTCCGGTCACCTGAAAAACTAAGCTTGTCATACCTGAGGGCTGATGCATACCTCCAGCTCCAAGTCCCAAATGCTTTACAAACACCAAACTTTGAAAATGCATTTGCAGAGCAGCATGATCATCACACCACTATTCTACCTAGGGGATATTTCTCGGTTTGTAGCATATAAAAGGAGCATTTCTCTAACCATGATAAATGGTTATCAAGGCTGAATTATATACTATTTTCAAATGCTGAGACTGGAAGTTTTTGAGACCATCTTGCCAATCTTAGAGGCAGGACACCTCCTGAACTCCCTCTGACAATGTGAGCATGAGAACACTAAGGGTTCTACAGAAATCAGTTTCTGACCTGTTATTGGTCAGTCATCATACATGGGAGCAGGTTCAAGTCAGTGTAGAGCACTTAAATTTTACCAGTCATTTTAAGGTCCACGAAGTCAGACTTAAATATTCTTTTGTATCTGTCAAGAAAAATCATTACGTATACACATAGACCCACTCCTAATATTTGCAGAGCTCAAGGCAAGATTGCAAATAAAAGCTCACATACCATATGTGTAAAAAATTTAAAGTTATAAAGCAGGCTAAAAAACTATTAAATACATGGAAGGAAGGAAAGGAAAGGAAGACAGAAAGGAAGACCAACAAACTGATAAATATAATATACCTTCATTACAACCTAAAATGTCCAGGTTCAAATTTAGAATTCTCGGTTCCACAGAACATGGCTGTACCAGAGAGCTGGTCCCCAACCCCCATCCCTTTTTTCTTCCCACCTCTGTCTCTGTCCTGCATCTTATGGCGTCTCACAGGTATGCATATAGACACCCTTGCTCAACATCCAAATGGTCACTCCTTGTCCCTAGAGGTGCATACTCTAGTGGTGCCACCTGCCCTAAGGAAGACATACCAGGAAAGGGAGCTATGCAGGCTCTGAGAGCAGGATCAAGGCCATCTGAGCAGGGGATTCTGGGGTCCAGGAATTCACAATGTGATTTATCAGGAGAAGGAGTGGTACTCTTGCCCTGGACTCCTCCCCCAGTGGAGAATGAGGGTCTCCAAAATATGAGACACCCCGGCCCAGGTCTAAGAGTGACTCTACATAAACAAGTAGCTTATTTAAGACTAGAAAACCAAATAAAACATTTTCTTATTTTGGCAGTTTAGGTTTCCCATTTGGCATGGTGGTAGATTTACCCTTGGCATTAAAATACCCAGTGTACCTCCAAATCCCCCAGTGGAAACATTATCAGCTGGCTGTGTAGATCATTTGGCTTGGTGCTCTGCTCATTTCCCGTCCTCCAGGCTCAAAGGTGACTTACATCATACACAGTCAATTTTCTAAAGGAAAATAATTTGAATTGTTGTTCTGGGTTCTCCCAGAGCTACAAAAATAATAATTGAATACAGATACAGTAGTTCACCCCTTAGCCATGGAGGATACATTCCAAGTCCCCCAGTGGATGCCTGAAAGCATGGATGGTACCAAACCCTATATATACTATGTTTTTCCTATACATACATACATACCTATGATAAAGTTTAATTTATAAATTAGGCATGGTAAGAGATTAACAAGTATAACTAATTATAGCAGAACAATTATAACAATTACTGTAGTAAAAGTTCTGTGAATGTGGTCACTCTCTCTCAAAATAGCTTTTTGTACTATACTCTAACCTCTTCACTTCAAGAAAGCAACTTATGGCTTCTCTTTGGCATATCGGAATTGCCAGCATCACTACTGCTGCACTGTGGGGCCATTATTAAGTAAAATAAGGGTTCCTTGAACACAACCACTGCAATACCAGGACAGTCCAGCCGATAACCAAGAGGGCTAATAAGTGACTAACTGGCGGGGAGCGTATACAGCATGGAGATTCTGGACAAAGCGATGAGTCATGTCCCAGGCAAATGCACGGGACTCACAAGATTTCATCACACAGCGCAGAATGGCATGAGATTTAAAACCTATGAACTGTTTAGTTCTGGAATTTTCCATTTCAAAGTTTTAGTCTCCAGTTGACCATGGGTAACTGAAACTTCAGAAAGCAAAACCCTGAATCGGGGGGACTACTGTGTATGTAACGGAAACCATTAATACATAGAAGAGCTTTTAATACATTTATGCCACCTTTGCCCCATACAATTTCACAATACTGAATTAGTTTACCTTTTTAAAGAGGAGAAATTTAATGTATTATATTATGACTGTGTAATATATCTGTCAGGGTTCCAACAGGAAAAAGCTGTCACATGAAGATTGAGGAGGATGTATTCACAAAGGGACTACTCATAAGACAAGTGTGGGATAGAGAAGAATAAAAGGGGTAGCATGACCCCATGGTAATGGGGTCAGTAGCAGAAAAACTTTTATTATCCATAAGTCCGAAAAGACAGGGAGGAAATGGTTACCAAAATGTGGAAGTAGAGCCACTCTGAAAGGAGTGGTGACCTTTGGTTGACAGACACAGCCAGCCTGAGACAACCTCACAGGGAGGGCACCAGGTAGGTAAACACTCTGAGCTCACTCTCCTTCCTCTGTCCCCCCAGTCTCCTGCTGGGGTTTTCCATCGTCCAAATCTGTGGCCAGTGAGGAAATCCACTGATGTCCACACAGTCAGCCTCCCTGGGCATGGCGCAGGACAGAGAGACGTGGCAAGTAGATCTGATAGGGCAAATGGAAGATAGCTAGTGTCTAGCTTAACTGAATATTTTCAATGTCTGTACCCAGGAGTCTTCCCCCAAGTGGATACAGATTTGCCAGAGTCAAAAGGAAGACTCTATTTCATTGTGACAATGACTGCATCCAAATTCAGTCCAAAGGCAGGAAGTTGAGTTAGTGGACAGTGGTTCAGGCAACACCAACCTCTCTGCCTATTTCATTGGCTGCCGTTGCTTTCTCAGATCACATGCTCCTTCCTCTGTGGCCCTCAGGCCACACAGGAAAAGACACATGACACAGGAAAGGCAACAGCAGTGAGAGGAGCACTTCATAAGTAGGACAGAAAACCATAGAACTGCTTTGCCCAGATCACTCTGTGCTACCAGAGCCCTGGAAAAGGACCACAAGGAGTGCTCACGAGAGTGGGTGGATGATAAGCTGTAAATGGTCCACAAAAGGACAAAGAGAGGAAAGCCTTATTCCCTCCTTGAGAAACAGGGAACTTCTGAATGTTTGAGACAGGCAGAGAAGTTCTGTTGTTCTCTGTGATGGCCAGCATTTTTTCTATAACCAGAGAATAAAATGAAAGTCATCCATTTAGGGAGAAAAATTAAATGACCAGTCGTTTACCTGTTCGGCTACCTTCTTACAAAGCTTTTTTTTCTCTCTCATTTCTTCTCTGCTTCCCACTGATTCAGATGTGTCTGACACAGGTAATGTTCAGTCGCCCTTTTCAGGGGTCTCGATTGTTTTCTTCACAAAGCGACCCTCCTGGTTGTCCTGCCAGCTCTGCTCCCTGAACACCTGCTTCCAGGTGGGGCAGGCTTGGTGGGTGGGGGAGCCAGAGAAAGGCTCAGAGGCAAAGATCACGCCACCCCTGCCGGGCCTCTTCTGGGCTATTGCACGACGTGCCCCTCCTCCTTCTTCCCTCAGGGTAGCTAGGCTAGTGCAGACTGGTTAAATTGACCCCAGGGAGCGCCTTGGAGCCGAGTAGCAGTCACAACTGAGCTGAGTCCCCCCTTGCTCAATGCTTGCTTTACGCACACCCCAGCCTTGTGTATGATGTCTACAGTGTGGACGGCTCCCAGAAACACAGCCCCACCTGTGACTCCGACTCTGTTCATACAAGTATAACACGCACATGTGCCGTGTTTCATACCATCCTTTTGAAGGATTGCATTTAAAAAAAAAAAAACAACTTTTCTGTCTTTTTCTCCCCATCTTACCTAAATTCCTTTGATTATTGTTTCAGTACAGGCTTAGGCTTTCTGAATGTGCTCTGTAGGCCTCCGTATGTATTGGTTCAATTCATATTGACTTATAACTACATTGAGAAATATAAATTAGGACTTTTTACAAGCTAAGATGTCCAATCCTCTAGAGCAGCGGTTCTCAACCTTTCACAGGGGTCGCCTAAAACCATCGGAAAACACATATTTTCAATGGTCTTAGGAACCGAGACACCGCTCCTCTATCCGTCTCCAGGCCCACATGCAGATTCGCCCACATACGAGTACCCAGCGACCCCTGTGAAAGGGTCCTTCGACCCCCAAAGGGGTCGCGACCCACAGGTTGA
The DNA here is from genome assembly GCF_001890085.2 of Hipposideros armiger. Taxonomy (NCBI): domain Eukaryota; kingdom Metazoa; phylum Chordata; class Mammalia; order Chiroptera; family Hipposideridae; genus Hipposideros; species Hipposideros armiger. The sequence continues at coordinate 1,707,894 of NW_017731526.1, read as the reverse complement.
GAACCGCTGCTCTAGAGTGAGGAGATGTGTTAAGGTAGGTTTGAGGAGCCCCATAACATCCCTGCTATAAAGGAAACACCACTGCAGTAAACAGAGGGACACTTAGCTGAAGGAGACTGTGGAAGGGTTGGCCAGCCACCCGGATTGTTTGTGAGCTGGTTACTCGTGTCCGTCTTGCTTGCCTTTCTGCAGTATGACCTATGGGTATGGCACGCCCTCCGTGAAAGCACAAGTGATGTGGGTGCCACATTTTAAAGTCAACATTTATTGCGTACCAATTAAGTGCAAAGCACCATTTTTATAAGGTGAAAACGACATCATCTTGGGCCCCAAAGCTTGGGCTACATGGGAATATTTTGTATTATCTCTGACTAAGCCTTCTCACCATATGATTGTGTCATCGGCAGATTTGGGGATTTTCCGGCGGGCTGCTATGGTGCTCTACACAGACTGCATCCAGCAGTGCAGCCGGCCTCTGTATATGGTACGTGCGTGTTTCTGTGTTCCTTGGCCTTCTCCCAGAGAGCAGGGGAACAGCAGGAAGGGCAGGCTCAGGGAAGTCACTCAGGCTCCCCAAATCCATAGGGCCAGATGGCTCAGAGGGGCTGAGGTCCAGTCAGGGGGAAGAAGCAAGTTGCTTATTCTTCTTGTTCATAAAAAGCAATGGGATGGTTCCATTTTTGTACATGAAATATTGCTAGTATTTAAAGAAGAGAAATATATATACAAAATTACTAAACAGTGATCATTGCTACCAGGGAGGATCAAGAGAGAGTGTCCCTGTAAATAACCATCCATAGAGGTGTGATTATTTCACTTGTAAAAGTAAAAAGGGGAGCTACTAATAATTGCACCAGGGTGACAGACATAACCCAAGACTGACTCAAGGAAACTGGGATATGTGGTCATTCTAATGATTTTTATTAGGAACTTAACACTTTCTACGTTGTTCATTTGTTTGATTTTTGTACATTTGTTGATTTTTACAATGAGCAATATTTTTTTCAAAACTGTGATTATATCTTAATGGTTAAAATACAACTTTTAAAAATTCCCCATTATAGTTTTCAGTACATTATACATTTCTACACTGAGCAGAGGAATCAGGGCCCTGGTCATAGCCATGTCTTCACTCACTGGCCAATGACCTTGGGAAAACTACATACCAATCTTTACACAGAGCTGTGGTCAGAACTAGTGAAGCTATTTGGGCCTGACACACAGTTCACTAAGTACCTGCTAATAGTTTATCATCAGAAGGATTTTTACATAAAGGAATATGGGAACGTTTAACCCACTAGAGCTTAATCTTAATGGTTAAAATACAACTTTTAAAAATTCCCCATTATAGTTTTCAGTACATTATACATTTCTACACTGAGCAGAGGAATCAGGGCCCTGGTCATAGCCATGTCTTCACTCACTGGCCAATGACCTTGGGAAAACTACATACCAATCTTTACACAGAGCTGTGGTCAGAACTAGTGAAGCTATTTGGGCCTGACACACAGTTCACTAAGTACCTGCTAATAGTTTATCATCAGAAGGATTTTTACATAAAGGAATATGGGAACGTTTAACCCACTGGAGCTTGGGCAGGACCTGTAGGCACTAAAAATTGAGGGAACCGAGGCTGGAGGGGTTTTTTATGTTTCTTTCCTCCTTTCCAGGACAGAATGGTGTTGCTCATCGTGGGGAATCTGGTTAACTGGTCTTTGTAAGTAATCTTCGGAAAACACATTTTTCTCCTTATTAATGTTTGTAACCCTGTAGTTTAGCTTTTTTTGGCTGTCATTCTTATAAAGAAATCTAAAATCAAGGAGAGCATAGGGTTGTGCTTGCCCTAGAGACATGAAAGAAAGGCATTTTTTTCTCCTGCAAAGAATGCTCTAGAAAGCTCTTGTGTGCCAATAATGGCCTCTCTTAAAGCATTGAGTTCAGTGCATTAATGCATTGAGTTCATTAGCTCAACAAGATAAACATCAAATTTGTTAACATCTATTTGGATAGATTAGATAGATAGATGATAGATAGATAGATAGATATTATAAATAGATAAATTATGCCAGTAGTTACAAAAAGGCATCATAGTTTTAGGGGTTTTTTGGATTGATTGATTGATTGATTGATTGATTGATTGATTTTTGGGTAGAACTTTCCATAAAGGCTACCCAGCAGGCATTTCTCTTAGTCATTTCTCTTAGTGTGTGTGTGTGTGTGTGTGTGTGTGTGTGTGTGTGTCCTATTTATTTCTTTCCCTCTACGTCTAATTCTTCTTACTCCACCTATATCATTCATCTTCCTTTTTTCCCCCTCATTATCACCTTGTCCTTTTTTCCTCAAATGGCCTCAAAATAGAACAGTACAACAGATGTATATTTTTGCTAGCTGTAATTATTTTATGCCACCTATTCTCAACTTAAAAATGTGTCTCTCAAAAATAAATAAGATTCGCTGCTTTTATTAGTGGTTCTTGGTTGATGCATTCACCTGGGTCAGTCACCTTTGATAGGAAGACGACTCTGTATTCATGTTGCCCTTTAAGACATGAAGATGAAGGATACCTTCAGAGTAAGCCAGGATCTAGTCATGAAAATTTGAATCATATTTGGGTGCCATATGCTTCTGGAAGAAACTCTCCATAATGTTATCACCCCAGGGATCACCTTGGGGTAAGAGCCATACCTATGAAGGACCCCTTCTTTACGTGAGACAAGTCGAGATGGGTGATTTTTGGCAGCGGTCACCTGCGGTGCTCTTTTGGACCACCCACCCTTTTAGGGCAAACCCCACAGTCCTGATGACTCTGTAGGACAGGGTAATAAGCTTCAGTATTAATTTAAAAACCATAGACAGCTAATCAAAATTTGATACTGTGAGTCAAACCAATCATTGAGATATTTCTACTTCCAGTAATGCAGTCTAATGAATTAATCTTAAATGAAAAGAAAAAAGCACAATATGTCTGAAGGTATTCATTTATTCATTGCAGTGTTCTTTGTAATAGATCTGATTAGGGCAAAGGGAAAACTATTTCAACCAGAGAGCAAAGGTGATTCTTTATGGCACATTCACTTACGGGAACCTTACAATCACTAAAAATGAATGTTCTGAAGGAGATGTAATAAATCTAAAGTTACTTATAATATATTAAAGTGGATTTAAAAAAAATTCCCCTCCTTGCCAAGATGGGAGTGGGAAAGTGAAAACGCCACAAATGTTACCAATCCCTCTTCATGGCTGCAAAATAATTCCTCCCCATGTGCTCAGCGCCCTCTTTGGACTCATCTACCGACCCAGGGACTTTGCTTCCTACATGCTGGGCATCTTCATCTGTAACCTGCTGCTCTACCTGGCCTTCTACATCATCATGAAGGTAAGTAAGCATGGTCCCGGGAGCCTCAGCGCCTCGCCCTCTGCAGGCCAGGCGGTGCAGGCGGTGCAGGAGGCCTCTGATTCTTACCCACAGCTTCGCAGCTCCGAGAAGGTCCTCCCCATGCCACTCTTCTGTATCGTCGCCACCGTTGTGGTGTGGGCTGCCGCCCTCTATTTCTTCTTCCAGAATCTCAGCAGCTGGGAGGTAGGAGGACAGTTTTCTTTTCCAAGATGTTCTCTCTCCATCTTACCTTTTGACTGCCCTGCCTCCCTCTCTTCATGTGCTTGTTGCTGTTTATCTTTTTTATATTCTCTAAAATGAAAGGTTCCTTCAAAAGCTTTAATACCCACACGTAAATGCTCAATGAATGGCATGCTGTCATCATTATCAAGGTAGCACTCATAAATGTATAAGTCCTACAGACTCTGCAAATTTGATCTTCACTAGGCATTGTGTTATGATCCTGTTCCCAAAGGATGTTTAACATGTGCAAAAACATTGATTAGCGTATCTTCTCCACCTATCTTATAATCATCATCCATAAACAAATATCCAGGTGCAGGTGTTTATAAGTCCATTTCGTAGATTGGAAAGCTGAAGCCTAAGAAATTAGTGATACAGCTGAAACAAGAACACGGAGGCCTCTGTTCTCCATCTCCACAATCACCACAGTCAACTTTAGAACATTTTTATCCCCGCTAAAGTAACTCCCCATTTCTCCCTGACCCCTTAGCCCTGGGCAACCACGAGTCTATCTTTTGTCTCTATGGATCTGTCTATTCTGGGCCTTTCATATAAACGAAGTCATATACTCTATGGCCTTTGAGTCTGGCTTCCTTCACTAAACATAATGTTTCCTAGACTCATCCATGTTGTAGCACATATCAGTACTTCATGTCTTTTTATTGCTGAATAATATTCCATTGTATAGATAACGCTACATTTTATCTACCCATTCATCTATATAGATGGACATTTGGGTTGGTTCCACTTTGGGGCTCTTATGAATGATGCTGTTGTGAACATTTGTGTACAAGGTTTTGTATGAACATGTGTTTTCTTGGAAAGCTGACTTTTTGAGCCAGGCATCTAGTAGCATTTTTATAACTTTCTGGATGCTCAGCCCTCTAAACATTTGCACTGTGGGAATGTTTGCCCACATCCTGCCTCACCTTCCTCCAGGGAACCCCAGCTGAATCCCGGGAGAAGAACCGGGAGTGTATCCTGCTGGATTTCTTTGATGACCATGACATCTGGCACTTCCTTTCAGCCACTGCCATGTTTTTCTCATTCTTGGTGAGTTTATAATATCTTTTTGTTAATTTTTTTCTCTCTTTACATCTTGTACTCTTTTTTTCTCTTTCCTTCTTCCTTATACCCTCTTTTGTATTCCTCTCTAATTTACCTTTCCTATTCTTCATTGTAATTCAATGTACAGGTTCTCTGTTTTTTTACATTGTATCCTTTGATTAGATCTTTATTTTCATTTTCCTTTACTCTTCAATATTTTAAGACACAGAGTGACATAATGATTTTCCATAAGCTGCAAACATTTGGGCTGAATTGGTTGTTAGAACTCACATGCCCAGAATCCCCTCAGGAATCGCTTTTAGCATCCACTAAAATTTCAATAACATTAGGTTGTTCCTTTTTCTGTTATATTCACATTCCTCCTCCTCTTCCAGTCTTAAAAATAATTTATTTTTTATAACCTAATTTATTATCTTACAAATAATTTACAAATTCCTGAGATGGCTTGGGATAGCATCCAGGCCTCTGTTGCCTTCCAACCATTCGGTTCCAAATCTCTCCTGTAGTCCCTCCATTTCTTAACCCAATTTCCCAGAAGCAAGGAGTATTATAAGCCTTCAATGATAAAGCCTCGTGTCCTTTCATCTTAAGTTCCACTTTTCCAAATTAAAAGTCCATGGTACCTGTACATGCTCAGTTGACAAATAGCACAGCAAGGCCTCCAGGGCTCCCAGTACTGACCCCAACACTGCCCCCAGTTTCTGCCACCTTATAACCACAAGAATGGAGCCACGCTGCCGCCTGGTGGCCATTTGGGGAAGTTTAACCAACCTGTATAAATATTCCTTAAGGCTTTTTATTTTTTATGGTCACCTTCATTAGAGAGAAAGCAAAAGTGAAGAAAAGGGTTCCATGTAGAGAGGGTGGTTGTGGAGGGACCAAAAAATGGGGGAGGATAGCAACACTCTATGCAACAAGACTTCATTTCCCTTTAGGCTTTGACCTGAATGTTCCCTTCTAAGTAATGATTCCCCAGCCACTCTATCAACATTTTTTTTTTACCTCTCCCCACCCCATATTGCCTATGTTCCCTCCATAGTTTAGGTTTTCTTCTTAGCACATATTTCTATCTAACATACTATATTTTAATCATGCATTTGCTTCATGTCTGAAGCCCTCTCTCGAATGTGAGCTCCGGAAACAGAGAGGCTTTTGTCTCTTTCATTCCAAGCCGTATGTCCAGCACCTAGAATAGCACCTAGTAGACTCTTGATAAATATTTGAATTAATTAATACATGAACTACGTGATTTAATAAGTGCCTGTAAGAACATGGCATTGCAAAAAGCTGCAAAAGGCATAAAAACAAGTAAGGGCACTTGTAATTTCAGTTTTCACAAGTCTTAGCGAGAAAGTGGGGGCTCACTGTGGCTGTGACTGTGCATTCCTCTCATTTCTCTGCCCCTCTCCTTTCAGGTTTTGTTAACCCTGGATGATGACCTGGACGTGGTTCGGAGGGACCAGATCCCTGTCTTCTGAACCTCCAGCGTTACGAGAGGGGGGAAAGGTAGCCACCGAGCTTGGTGCTGTTTCATGAAAAATATAGGGACTGCAGCAAAGTAACCACTGCCAAACACTCCACTCACCTTCCGTGGAGTCAACTTATCATACATTCACCCAGGGAAGAGATGAGCGAGGGGAGATTCAAACCTGCAAGATGGGACACAGAAGGGAAGTCATGGCTGTGGACAGAGGCAAGCCCTGAAGAGCCGAGAAACACCCATCCCTTTATACTGCACCTCTGAGCTAGACATGGACAAACTGCATCAAAGACAACTCGCTACCTTGGGACTCCTCCCACCCTCAGCCGGAACTTGACAGCAATGGCAGAATTATACTTAACTCTTCCCTCCAGCTGCCTCTGTGCCCAAAAAGGCCAGCAGCTTGGATTTCCTGCCCAGAAACATTAGGTGGGCCCCTTGGCACCTCTGCAACATCTGCTGCTCTAGATATCTCAAAGCACCAGCTTGCTTCTCCAGGGCCCTGGGATGATGTGGTTCCTCAGGGTCTGGTAGAGGGGTGGACCCGACGCCCTACCAAACTCGGATAGATGTTTTAGCAGCACCAGCTGGTCACCTCCTCGGAAAGAAGGCTATGTGTTTCCCCAGGTTCCTGACCCCCTTAGAAAGACTCTGGGCCTTGTCACACACTCCTCCTAACAGGTAACTAACTCTCTGGGACCAAGGTTTGGGTGCTTACCTAGTCCTTAGTGTCTTGATCTCACTGCTGTGTGTTGACCCCATAACTCAGGCTCTCCCTTCTTGAGATGGCCCTGTTACTCCACAGATCAGCTCCAAGGTGGAAGACGAAATGGGAGAACTTTTCTAGCAGCAGGAGGAGCAAGAGAAATGACTGACAGTGCTAAGACAGTGTTAACATCAGCATCAAGCAAACAGGCCTTACCCTATGGACTTGGGCTCCTGGAGCAAGTTCAGCAAAGACAAAAGTGCTTCCTGAGGCCTCCTAATTCAAACAGCTCAATTCTGTGTCCACATCACTTCTGGAGAAGAAACAAGTGTTTAACCAGGGGCACTGCTGTAGGGGTCCTCTACCACCGACCAAAACCCTTATCTGTCACTTTATGCAGATCAGGGCCTCCAGGCTTTCTCCCTGAAGTTCTTTAGAAGTAACTCTCAGGGTGAATGCATTTTACTCTCTTTAGTTGCAAAAAGCACAGCCGATTTAGGGTTGTCTAGGTTGCACCTGATTCTTATTCTCTCCCCAGTAAGATGTTGAAAGTTCAGCACCCCACTTCCCTCTCATGCTGTCTGGCAGCTCTGCCCCTAAGAGTCCTGTTTTGACCAGGTTTCCTTGTTACCTGGAGTGTGATGTAATGAGAAATATGCATTTGGGTTGGCCGAATGGCTCAGTTGGTTAAGAGCGTGAGCTCTGAGCAACAGGGTCGCTGGTTTGATTCCCACATGGGCCAGTGAGCTGCACCTGAGCTGAGCTGCCACTAAGCTGCCAACAGGTGGCAGGGTGACTCAGCTGGTGAGAGCACGTGCTCCTAACAACAAGGTTGCCGTTCGACTCCCGCATGGGATGGCGGGCTATGCCGCCCCCCCACCCCCACCCCGCGCAACTAAGATGGAACACGGCACCTTGAGCTGAGCGGCTGAGAGCTGCCGACGGGTGGCTGGATGGCAACTGGACTTGGAGCTGAGCTGGCTGCGCCCTCCACAACTGAGATTGAAGGACAACAACTTGGCTGTTCCCCTCCCCCAATAAAAATCTAAAAAAGAAAAGAAAAGAAATATGCGTATAGATGTACACACATAGACACATCTCCTGTGAAACTGAAGTCACCTTTCACCTCTGCTTTCCTGATCATTCATTAGAGAAATGGATCAGCCATTCCTTTATATATATATATATATATATATATATATATATGATAATATAACTATTATCCTTTCTCTAAAATATATGCATAATGCTCAAAAACACATTTTGAAAATTTAAATAACAAACGTTCCCTGATTTTAAAAGCACAAAGATGCTCTTAATGAAATATTTTGAGATTTTTTTTTTTTCTAAAATGCTCCTAATTTGTAACTGGTCTTTATTCCTTACAAATTCTTTGCCTTCATAGGCCATAGGAAGATCACCTATTAGGTAGTTGTGTTAGTCTAACATCTAACACAAATTTCAAATTTGTTTAACTATGGCTGATTTGACCTAATTATTGTATTTTAGTGCACTGATGGTTTCAAATCTGAAAAAAGACCCACTAAAGAATGTGAGCAGAGTCTGTTCTAGTAGCCCTGTGGCCTGAAGTGAATAAACTGTAAGACACATTACCTGTTCTGTAGTTTGTTTGAAAATGGGGAGGAGCCTGGTAGAAATAGATGGATTGTGCTGCTGTGTTCTTGACTGATTTCTGACGTCTGTCTTATGCTATAAACTCACATATTGTGGTCAGTTTTGTTCTCTGCAGCAGGACTAAAAACCCAGACCAAGCGTGCTCTTATAAATATCAACTCTAAATGTACTTGTTGCTCACTTTTTCTGCTGATCTCGTGGTTGGAGGGCTCAAAAAAATGGTTTGACAGCATCTGTAGGGTTGATAGGGATGAGAGGTGGAGAGGGGCAACCAAAGTTTTTTGTAACTGAACAGTCCCTCTTCCACATACAGGACCATACCTGTGTGACTTTTGCCTGTGTTCATGGAATTCACGCTTTAGAAGAGAAGGCAAGGTAATTCTGGAAGTCGAGTTCAGCAGGAGGGTAACGAGAAAAACAGCCACTGTGAAAGGCTCTTGGCAGAGCAGGCACAGAAGTAATAAGAGCAGTTCAGCTGGAGCAGGACAAAGATGTGGCAGCCAAAGGGGCAAAACAGTGCACATAAAAAAGTGACCTCTTCACACCTCTGACGAATGGGGAGGCAACCCCACCTGTTGATGCTGGATGGTTGAGGGATTAGCCCAGTTTTATTTTAGCCGCAAAGCCATTGGAAAAGCGAAGTCTATCTGGGGAAGGGACTTTCCATGACTGAGGAGATCACTGAGACAGCTTCAGGACCTAAGAAAGTGGCAGCTGCTTCCTTTGTAGCTCTGAATAGTCATCAGAAAGTTCTGTAGGGCCGCAGAATGTGTGGGTAAACGAAACGTTTCTCATCCTGGGAGATAGCCTCTCTATGTAAAACTTGGGGGAAAAGGAGACACTAAGATAAACATTCTTCATAGAAGGAACAGTAGAGTGGAAGAAGGATTCTTGTTAGACTTTAGTCCAAATATGCTCGCTGTGTGATCTTGGGCAAGTCGCTGGATCTCTCTGATCCTCACCTACACCCTTTACATCACAGGACCCGAAGGGTGACAAAGGTGGAGGTGTGCAGAGCAGCAGGAACAGTGCTGGCACAGAGAGGATCCTCACCCCTCACCCCTTGAATCCCACAGGGAGGCAGGGCAAGAGCAGATCTGTCCACTGGGCTGGCACCTCCCTCCTCCATAAAACCGGCTGCTCAATTTCCTGTCCTCAGTTCCAGGAGGCCCTGAAGGGGTTGGGAGGCCATCTCACCTTCAGAGATACTGCCCAGAGCTACCAAACCTCCCAGCCCCAGCTCCCGCATTGCCCCTTATTGCTGCATTTCACTTCCTCTGGTCCATAATACTCCTATTCCACCTCAAAAGAAAAATTGTTACCACAGCTAGGGCCAAGTGGAAAGTCTGGCTATGTATAATGTCCCACCTCATTACTGCCTTCTCGGCCCTAGGGATCTCATAGTAAACCTAGATGTTCTCCTCTCTCGAGTAGCTATCACTTCCAGGGTTCAGGGAGTGCTGTATACAAATGTTTCCCCCATCCTACCCGCCTTTATCACCAAATGTTCTGTAGGGAAAGGCTGGGTGTTCAGCCTGTATGAAGAAGGGCTTCAGCCTGCTGTGACAAAGCAGGTCCCAGAAAGAGGAAGCATGGGAGGGTCACTCAGGTTTTGAAATGACTCTAATGTCCCTTCCTGAAACTAAGGAAAAGCATTATGAGTAAGATACCACTTGCCTCTGCCTGAAGCAATGTAAAACCCCTGCTTACCACAATTCTGCCCAGCTAAAAGTAATTCTTGTGTTTTTAATGCTGCTTGGTGGAGACAAGATATACCTGTGTGGTTGACTTTTAAGATCTCCTCACTCTTAATGCACCACTGTCAGCAAGATTAATTAAGTGCCTGCTAAATCTTAGGCCTTAACACACATGAATTCAAAAAAGCTTGGCAAGAGTCACAGATCAGCCTTCACTACTGAGTTTCTAAAGGCCATAGTAATAGAGCTTTCCTCTGGACACGACTCCTCTGCAAAGACACCCTTACTCTGTGAGTTCCAGAGGGTAGTTGGGAGTTCATTGCCTGGGTTTCCTGAGGTGTGTGTGGTCTTGCTATTCTTATTTAAATACAAAGAAGACTAAGTGGTTCCCATCAGTCACATAGAATTACCCTTTGCTCCCTCAAATCTTAGGGAAATGGAGCTCTGCCTTCTTCTTAAATATTTCTAAATTAGGAGATTTTATAATTTCCCCAAAACTCTCAATTTAAAAAAATTCCTTGGCGCTACCTTACATTCTTTTTACCACTTTGAATCCCCTGTCATCTAAGACATTCATTTCACTGGAGGCGAACAATTGCTCATCACCATATTTTAACACAGAATAACCTTGAAGTCATATCACATTTCAGTCAAGCGCTAAATAAAGTCTGGGTGTCCCAGCACTATAGCTAGGATTTAGAAATCAAGAGGTTTAAACAGTGAAAGATTTGGAAGTAAGCTAACAGACAATCCCACATGGCTATCTCCTGGGCCCCTAATTTCCTCTAGCTTTTGACATTCTTCGTGAATTAAGACTATAAACCCTTTACAAGGAAGATAATTCAAAAATAATTTAAAAGCTCTCTATTTTAGGATGCTATAATATTGCAATCAGAGAAAACAAGTTGATTTGCATTTTATGATTTTATTACGCTGCTTCTCTGAGCATTTCACAAGGCTCAATACAGGTTCTAGACAGGCCCCTTTCAAGGAAGAGGACAGATTCAGGTTTGAGATTTACTCTGCTGCTCCCTTAACATGGGACATCTTGTAAAGTAAGCAGCCTTTTAGGGGGCCTATTTCCCCTTTATCCTCTCCTCCCTCACCACTTCTCTGTTCAGTTACATAGAATCAAAAATACTGCTTCAGTCAACAGCCAACCAAGAAATATTTAGGCAGGCCCTGTAAGGAGCTGGGGAAAACATACACGGCTTCTTCCATCACGGGGTCTATGGTCCAAAAGGGAAGATGTACATGAAACGAATCGTTACAACTTGTTAATGATAAGTGGGCAAAGAGCTCTGAGTAGAGAATGGCCTTGAAGAAGGCCAACCGGTTCCATCTCCCCCAAACACCCCCACCCTGAAGTTGGTATTATTACTATTATCCCCATTTCCCACATGGAGAAACTGAAACTTAGATGTATTTACTAGATGACGCGAATGGTGCGGAAACCTGGATCATAGTCAGAAATGAGTAGTTTAGGTAACAAAACCAGAGAAAGGGAGACAGATCGTGGTACAGTGGATTCAACTTTTATTTGTGCATGTATCCATACATGCAAAAAACTCAGCCTAGAATTATATAACTATTGAACGTATTAACAAAAAGGAGAAGGTTTTTCCAAAATTCAGAAGACACGTGTCTGTTATAAAAGCCCGAGTGAAATGAAACCTACCATGCTTTAGGAAAGACAACCAATAAAACTGTGGCTTTGGATCATTTTTGGCTCTCTAAACTGGAAAAGCTGGATTCATATGAGGACTGCTGTTTCCATTTCTAAGCTTGTATAGTTAAGAACCAAAGTCCTTTTTATAAATTCAGTGATTGCATTTGGCAAAGGGCTATAGACCCAAAGATCCGTTTTAAATTAAAATACATGTTACATAAGGTGTCAAGTTTCCACTGGGAGCCTGCTGGTTCAGAAACAAAATTAACAATGGAGAGAAAGCATAGGAATGCAGTAGGGGTTTTTTTTTATTTCCTAGAAAACGTTCAGAGACAAAAAACTGTCAAGAGTCAAAAAGTTCTCCAAAGCTGCCTCTAAATCTAATCCATGCTGGTCCAGTAGATCAGGTAGAATCTACGACTCCCATGGATGGCTGAACCATCTTTGTTTTGGGGGCCTGGGCCCAGGCCACCTCTCCTAGAAGGGAGTGGTTTTATCCACCAAACTGAGGCAGAAGAACTAGCAGGCAGTGGGAAATCATGATTGTTCATTTGGGGTACAATGATAATGGTAATAAATCTGACGACTACTGATATTGAGAACCTTTTCATAGACTTCTTGGCCATTTGTATGAAAAATGTTTTCAAGTTCTTTGCCCATTTTTAAAATCAGCTTATGAGTCTTTTTCTTTTTGAGATGTATAATCTTTGCCAGTCTGTGACTTGATGAAGAGAAATTCTTAATTTTAATAAAGTCTAATGCGACAATTTTCTCTTTTATGGTTGTGGTCAGATGATATTTCCTGTTTGTTGGTGGTTTTTTTTTTCTAGAACACTAGTTCAAATTTTTTGGTCTCAGGAACCATTTACACTCCTAAAAATTATTGAGAACCCCAAAGATTTTTTTTGTTTATGTAAATTTTACCTATCAATATTTACCATGTTAGAAATAAAAATGAAAAATTTAAAAATATTTAATAATTCATTTAAAGACAACAAACTCATTACATAATACAAATAACATTTTATGATAAAATTTGTATTTACATTTTATTTTCAAAACAAAAAGAAATTGAGTGGCAGTGTTTTACGATTTTGTAAATCTATGCAACTTCTGGCTTAATAAGATAGCTGGGTTCTCTGCTGCAGTATGTCTTTTGCTTTAAGTATATGAAGAAAATCTAGCCTTACAGAAATATGTAGTTGGAAAAGGGAGTAGTCTTTCCGGATAATGGTAGCTATTCTTCTTTGATACTATATCAAAACGAAACAAATGGTACTTTCCCAAGTCAAGTTGTAACATGAAATTTAAAACCATTATCAGTGGGGCCAGCCGAGTGGCGCAATTGTTAAGAACTGGCTTGGGACGCCAGAGGGCCCCGGTTCAGATCCCACATATGAGGGCCAGTGACACTGCCCTCCACAGCTAAGATGCTGAACAACAGCTCAACCTGGAGCTGGGCTGCCTGCAAGTCGCCAGTGACGGCGTAGGCTGCAGCCCCTGTGGCAGTGGGTTGCCATGGGCTACCATATGTAGCCAGCAACCAGTGTGAGCAGCCAGCAGCCAGCATGAGCGGCTGTCCAGAAGCCGGCGACTGATCTGCCTCGCCCGGGAAGAGCGCAATGATGGTGCCAAATTGGGCCAGTGAAGCAACGCCCTCCATGGCTAGACTGAAGAACGAAGGGACAGCAACTTATCTGTTCCCCTTCCCCCAATTCCCCAGCATTGTTCCCATCCCCCCAATTCCCCAATAAAAATCTTAAAAAAAAAATCAGTGAACTTTTTGTTTTGTAAAGTTAAAATTCACTCATCTGATATTCGATGGGTTTTAGTATTTCTTAAAATGATTATTCCAATCTAGCTTTTTGTTCTCATTGATGCAGTGAGATTGATGACATGCCACTAGCTATTATATCCTATCTAAAAGTGAAAATCGCCTGGATAACTTTTTAAAGAGATGTTATTAAAGTCAATTTTCCTCAAACATCTAACTAAACTGGAAAGCCAACAAAACTTTAAAGTATCAATATATAGCTATTATAACTTGCACATTCAGTTTAGGGAAATCAAATTTATGCATAGTTGTTACATTTTTTATGGCTTGTATACCCTTTACAGCATATTAGGGCTCCCTGTGTAATCAAAATACATGGCACATCTGTCACCTCTGTATGAGAGGCAGTATACAATAGTGGAAAAAACACTAATCACTTGGTAGTCAGAATACTGAGTTTTAACCTGAACTCCCAAGGAGCTGAGACAAGGAAAATATTGTAAGTATTCATTTCCTACAGCACATGTGGGAGTAAATGATCCCTAAGGTCTTCATTTTACCTGTTTTAATATTAGAATCTATTTTATACATTCAAAAGACAAAAACTTCAGGTGTAAATGAGGTAAACACCTAAGAATCTGTCTGCTATCCAGTTTGATAGGATGTACCAGTGTTTTTGTTTTGTTTTTTTTTAAACTGAGCCATCCTGCTACCTGTTGGCAGCTCAGCAGCTGCTCAGCTCAGGCCGGGAATCGAGCTGCTGTTGCTCAGAGCTCAAACTCTTGAGCGAGCTCTTAACCAACTGAGAATACCAGTGTTTTTGAAGAACCCCTCCTGATACCATCACTCTCCCTAAGAAGTGTCCATTATCCTGAACTTCGGGGTTATCATTTCCTGAATTTATCGTTTTCACATCTGTAGGCTATCCCTAAACAACAAATTGTTTGATTTATAGGCATTTAAGTTTTATGTAGCTTTATCCTGTACAAGTTCCTCTGCAACATGTGTTTTTACCCCTCAAACTTCAAGCTTGTGAGATGTGACCAAGTTGTTGAGACTGTAATGGAAGACCTAATTCTTGTCCCAAAGGTCTGTGCTTCAGTTTATGCAAGAAGGAGAGTGTAAACTAAGTCATCTCTCAATACTCTTCCAGATCTAAAATTCTAATTCTACTTTTTACAATAAGCATAGAAGTATATAGTTTGTTCTAACAACATAGCACTGATCGTAGCTATGGTGTGAGGTTGACTCTTTGATCAGGAACACAATCGTCAAAGGAAATGTGTCATGGTCTCATTTTCAGACACTTGGGCAAAATTTAGATTACTTGAATCTAAGACTTTAGTGTGCAAAAGAAGTCATTTTAATACCAGGCTTGAAGTGGCACATGCAATGATCAGAAGACAGAATTCACAATGCAAAAATGCAAAGTTTATTTTCTTAAATAAAATACTATATCCATATCTATACAAATAATTATTACAACCATTAAAATGTTACATTTACCAATAAAAATTTCAAAACTTTAAACAAGAGCATGGTTCAGAATATTCACACCCTAATACAATGCATTTGTAAAAAGATGTCAAAATAAACAGGACCTATTCTTATTTACAACTGTAGGACAATCCTGATATTATACATATCTGCTCTGGATTCCATTACAAAACAAATTAGTTCCCATTAGAATTATAAACCAGGTGATTTACAGTAATAGGACACTGTACAGCAGACATCGCTGGCATACAAATAGATACAAATATTACACTATTGAAAGCACTACAGTTAGGTTTTTTTCTGGTGACTGCCCTACAGTAAGCTTCTCGCCCAGTGTATCTATAAATAATTTGTGAAGGTAATTTATGTTCTCAGATTTTTCCACCTATTTTTACCAAATGAATATATATATGGCCTGCTGAAAGTGGAAGCAAATCTTTTCTTCACAGTAACACAACTGCAGCATTTTAAGCAACACTGTCTGGTCCCTTTCTTCTTGGAAGATCAACAGTTCAACTCCCCTCAAAGGTTACCAATATAGTCAAGTCCAGTGCCTCAGTGACCTCACAGATGAAAAATGGTTTTAAGACTTAGGGGATGGGGGCAGGAATCCAGAAAAGTGAAGGGGGAATCTAGATGGAGTCTACATTAAGTTCCTATGACATAGTATGATGTGTAACTACACATGTAACCGAGCCAAAAAAAAAATCATGATCGTCTTTTTATAAAAGGTTAAATTGCAAAGTTATCTTCTGTCTCATGAAATCTCTACTGTAGATTACACAGTCATCCAAAACAACACCAATTTGGATATTATCCCCAATATCTTCAACCCAAGTTGGCTCATGTTTAGGTAGCATCTGAACACATGCATGTACCAGAAGATTATGGTTGATAGGGTTTGCGCAAATCTAGAAATAAGGATGTTAGATGGCCACCACATACAAGCTCTGAGTTTAAAAGGAGTTTTGCTTCTACCTAGAAAGTTTTTTACAAGATCGGCACCAAAGATGGCTCAGAGAATAAGGCAACAGTGAGAAACATCAGCTGTACTTGTCTTCTAGGTGTTTGATTACTTGACTTGTACCATCCCGGCTGGTCCTTTGCTATAACAGAGGAGTGGGTGAGTAATATGTTCCAATGGCTGGTCTTAGGACCAGAGGCACAGTTTCAGGTAAAGTGCAGTACCAGGGTAGAGGCATGTGGGCAGGACTAGACACTCTGTGTCCAAGAAGGTCCTCAACGCTTCTTCACGGCATATCTAGACTGCCTCAATCTAAACTTGATGTCCCCCCCCAGCCTCGAGCAGAAACACCCTCAGGCTCATACAGGAAGTATAAAATGAGAGAGAATATGGTTAGGTCCAAATAAGGACCCTTTTCTGTTGAACTCTGGGGAAGGAGAAATGATAGCATTCAGCCAAAAAGGTATCATGAGCAGTAACTATCTTCTGGCCTTTAATTTGCATATAGGTATCATAAAATCATCACTCACAGATTAACTTCACACTAGTTTATCTGGCTATGACTATGGCCCTCTGGATGAACATAGCCATAGGAAATTATTTCCAGGCTCATGGAGGCTTTATATAGACAACAGAATTACAACAATGACGTCCAGGTTCCTAAGGATATCAACCCAAAGCCATCTTTTGGTACCACCTTTGCCCTTCCTTCACTCTTCCAGGAGGGAAGAAAAAAAACTCATTAAAACAAAAAAGAGCTATATGGCACGGTAAATGTTTTAAATCAATTTTGAACTACTTTGTTTCAAGAAATTCTTATTGGCCCTCAACTGAATGGGAGACCGTTGTTCCCAAAGCCAGGAATTGGGAATCACTGATTTGGGGGTATGACTTCCTGTCATACAATAGTTGGTGTGCCCAATAAATGTTTCAAGGCCAAGGAGTAATCATCATGCTAAAGCAACGACCAGCTTCTCTGCCACTGGTTGGACATGGAGCAGATAGAAGAAAGTTAAGAGCCCAGGTACCTACCTATGAAAGGAAGGATCAAGTTAAGAAGATGCATATCTGTAAGTCTTTACCCTATCTCAAATTTTTAAAACTTTACTCCCATTAATGTGTTTCCACTTTTTTTTTTTGCAGTCTGAATTTTAGCCTCTCCATTAAATAGCTAATGCTAGAAGAGCAAGGCAAATCAATTATCTTGAAAACATTTAAATAATTTTGTATTTCAAAAGGCTGATTTTAAAATTTGATCCTCATTGCAGTTCACCCTGCAAAAGAACATTCCCTTCTCATTCTTCTCTCACAGTTCTGATATGTAAAATTTTGTAAAGCATGATTGCTCTGGAATTCTTAGTCCTTACTTAAAAAAAGGGTGCCATCTCTGGTACCCTCAAAAGGTCTTCAAGTAAAAACAAATTTCCTGAAGGGGTACAAAACATCCCAAAACCTATATGCAACAACAAAAAAGAAATATCGAACTTGATTTCTTTTATCCAGGATTGACACATTAAACATTTATACATGATGAGAAATCTGAAATTTTTCACCCCTTTATAGTTACTTAAGTGTTGAACATTCAGGGGAATCAACCACTTGAGTAACTGACTCTATGTAATTAATAACACTAAGAGAGAAATGATGTAATCAGTGACTCTCACTTATAAC
Source organism: Hipposideros armiger (assembly GCF_001890085.2). Lineage (NCBI taxonomy): Eukaryota > Metazoa > Chordata > Mammalia > Chiroptera > Hipposideridae > Hipposideros > Hipposideros armiger. The sequence continues at coordinate 1,690,114 of NW_017731526.1, read as the reverse complement.
TCATACATAAGTTTGTGTATTTCCAGAAATCACAAAATTATTTGTGAAATTTTTCCATTCTATCTATAGTCATATATTAGCAGACCAACATTAAATTTACTATAACCAAAATTGACTATGTTCTCTGTCATTCCTTTGTCAAAAAATTATATCCAGGGATTGCTAGATATTAAATAATAAATTTCTTCACCAAAATCATGTAGCTCTAATTATCAAATACTTAATACTGCTGGTAAATCTCATACATTTGTGCTTTTAAATAAGATTACTATGCTCCTGGGCCGGCCGAGTGGCGCGATGGTTAAGAACTCGCTTGGGATGCCAGAGGGCCCCGGTTCGGATCCCACATATGAGGGCCAGTGACACT
>NW_017731526.1:1660474-1688842 GCF_001890085.2 Hipposideros armiger | reverse complement strand
GAGAGAGAGAGAGAGAACGGGCAAGCAAGGGAGGATAAACAGTCCAAATGAAAACTCTCCTTGAAATTGGCAGATTGGACCTTTCAAGTACAAAGGAAAACTTGAATGTTAAAGCTTAAAACACAGTTAAGATCATTAAAAAACAAGTCATAAATCTCACATTTTTCTCAATTAAGTTTTAATTTAATTTATATGTGTTTATCTGTGGTCTTGTTGATAACTTATTCATGAAGCTCTCCTATTCCTCCCCATGACCATTCTGAAGGAAAAAAATAGTTATTCTTGATATATATATATATATATATATATATATATATATATATATATATGTTTTACCCCCAGGAAGCTGCTTCAGTTGGCAGCAGGAGTAGATAGGAAAGTTTGGTAAGAACAGTTGAAGAGGCACAGATGACCCTTTTGCTGAGTCTTTAGAAGAGGTATTTGGTGGAGTTCACTGCTCTAACCAAGTCTGAGGAGGCTTTTTTAAGGAGGGGGAAAAAATGCTGGTACTTAGGTTCACTTTGTTAACAGAGCAGACAGAACAATTTATATGCATCTCTCCCACCCCATCTCGTTTTTGGCAGAATATCACAACAAAAAGTAGTGGGTTTGAGGATATGAGAAAATATGGTTGTTTTGTTTTTTAAGTTTTCAAAATTCATTATATGATTATATACATATATATATTTAAGTTTATTAACTTCAGTGGGGATTTTTAAAACCCCTACATCAAGTTTTTTTATACTTCAGCAGGTCTCAATTTCCCATTTTCAGACGGCAGGCCTGTTTTTAAATGACCAGTTTATACTTTAAAATCGATGTCTGTGTACACACACACACTCACACATACACACAGACATAACATTAAAAACAATTTTTTTGAAGCACCATTTCACATCTACCATCAGGAAAAATAATGAACAAATTCATCTTCTCATTATAATTCTACTATGAAGGATAATAATGCAATATACAATGCCATATTTTAAATATAAATATCAGTAAATGAAAATAATGAGAGCTTAAGACTCTGCTCAGAAATACTTAAAAAGTAAGGCTCAAATAATCGTGTAGATTCCAAACACACTAGTAACTGATCAGTCCCTACTGATTAAACAAATGTAAGAGGATTGATTTCCAGATCAATAAATAGAAGAGAAAATACAAAAACAACACTCAATTGATGAAAAAACAATCTTTAACTGAACACACGCAAAACTGTTCTTATCCTTATGGTCTGATGCAAAATGGAGAACAGCTATGTACTTTTCTTTTCAGCTTTCTATTTTTAAGGCTAACTGTTTAAGGAAGACCTTTGCTTTAAAGGATCTTGGCACATTAAAGGATAGAATGGCTCCCTAATTTGAAGAACAGGACATGAAACTCAGGTAATTTTGAATTGTTATAATTAAGTAGAAGCCTCTACCTAAACCAAATCTTGGGGATGAAGGCTGATTAAACAACTCATTTATTTGCCAACTGCTTGACTTTAACTATGGACATTCATTCTATATTAATTCAACGCTCTCCATGGGTAAGAAACTGCTCTAGATGCTGACATCAGCCAGCGTTTGGTTGTGAGCCATCGTGTTATGTTAAACTAGCTGTATTTTTGGAGAGCAACTCAACTATTTCAACTATTTTACAAATTATCAATCAAGTTTAAAGTCTAGGTTCCTTCTTACTACCTAGTCCACACCAAAATGATCGCCCCCAACTGATTAATATTTAGGGAATATAAAATTACAAATCAAACTTGAAAATGTAAATCTCCTTGGAAAATTTAAAAAGCACACCATGCAGTTGAAAATGAAAGCTAATTTGTTGTTGACAACCCAGTATTCATATCATCTCTGACATGGCTTCCTTACATTCAGAAGATAGCTGGAAATTGATTATACAGACACACATACACACACACACACACAATCTCTCTATTCATGTGCACATATGTGTGAATGCACACACAGATACACTTGTAATCTCACCCATTACATCTATGTTTAGTCTGTCGGTATTTAAACAGCTGAACTGCAGTCATGACCTAAAATATGGCTTATGTTGTGGGCAGGTCTGTTTGAGGACTGCTTGGAAGAGTCAGAGGCAGAGGAGTTTGCTATTGTAAGCAAAGGTGACATTGCTGAGCCATCAGGAAGAGCTGTAGCTATTTCTGGAAACAAAGATGTCATGTTAAAATTGGATAAGTGAGAGTTGGTCATGTGCATTGGTGGCATATCAGGGAGAAGAGGAAAACTTGGCTGAGCAAAACCAACAGGTCTTGGAGGAGACAGAATTGACCCAAATCGGTTATTTAAACTTCCACTGTTTACCTTCTCTGTGCTAGGATTTGAGAACATTTGATTTGAAAAATAAGGGATCGAAATATCATTGGACAGTGTCGGGTGAGCAGGAGAGTACGGGGGATAGAAGGAAGGTAGAGTATTTTGGGGATCTACAGGAATGAGGGCTGGAGTTCGAGTGGCACTAGGCTGAGTAACCTGTGGAATGAAAGAAGTATTAGCATTTATTGGTGGATTCATGCCACCCTCAGGAATAAAAGGAAAACTAAAGTTTTGTGACAGTGTATGCTGGTCAGGTGCTGGATTATCATTAGGTACTTGTGGACTATCAGGCATGAAGCGAACAATGCTTCCTCTCTTCTCTGCAGTGGGTTGTTGGCGTCCGAGAATCATACTGCCACTAGTAGACAGAGGAAGGTGGGGAAGACTTGGGTCAAAGACATTACTGTGCCTTTGGTTTCCAGAACGATTCCTTTCAGGCTGACGGATTTTGGAACCACTGCTGTCTTGCAAGGGATGCCTTGATCGCTGGGGTACTGAAGAATTAGTTTGACGTACAGGAGGCCCCTGATCAGCATTTCCATGAGATATGGATGGATGTGGCAAGGCTGGCCTCGCAACCCCATGCATGTTGGTTGTGGCTGGAGGGTTCATGTGGCCCTTGGTGCCATGACTGTCAGTGATCCTCATGGGATTGGACTTCTGTACAGAAACATTGGGGCTTGTGTTTCGACCTTGAATATCTCCCGAGGAAGAAGAACTCGAGAAAGGAATATTCAAGGTGCTGTTCCTGGTGTTAATTGCACCTAGGGACATGTCACAACTTTCCCTATTCTGATTCTCACTCTCTCTTCTAATATGGACTCCTTCATGAGTTGGGGGACAATTATATTCAATTGCAGGGGATGGACCACACTGTGTATTCCTTTGATGTTCGGAAAGTGACCGCTGGCTCCCAATGACCTGATCACCAAGGTGAGGGGCAAGCAGGCTCTGCATGAAACTTTGATGACATGTGTTTTCACTGTCCCTTGGTGGGACTGCATTTCCCGCTGGGATGCTCTGAACTGGTGGATACGGTAATCTCTTTTGACGGTCGATTGGTGGTGGACCAGGGTTTTGACTAATTCGAAAAGCCTGGGACTGCATGCTTCTCAATGAAGATACAGGGTTACCTATTTCATTATTTCTTGAAGACTGCACTTCAAAATTACTCTGGGGCTGCTGACTGGCTCCACTTGGCTTAAATGTCTGACAGTCAGAAAGGCGGATCTCTGAGGCAACAGTATGGTCCACCCGACCCTGCATATTATGAAGGGCCAAACTCTTATTTCTGGGAACATCAAGATAGCTTCTCATTTCAAGCTGATCTGAAACTCTAGAACCCTGAATCAATATACCCATTCTCTGCTCTGAATTAGAAGATGTCTTTCCAATGAGTGCCTCTGCCGAATAACTTGAAACTCTATTTCTCTCTGGCCTGTGTGGAGTACAAGTCATGTCTGAAGGTCTAGTCACAATGCTCGGCTGGGACACCATCTGCTGCTCTATGCCTCTGGATGTCAAGAGCCTCTGCATTGGATTATGCCCAGATACATGTTCAGAAGATACGCCTGAACCTTGCTGCCTGCTCCCAACGTCCTGCTGCTGGTGCATGATGTCTTGACTGAGATGGTTCTGGGGATGGTTATGGTGGTTCCGGCTAGTTGAAGGGTTTTCACAGCTCTTCTCTGGCTGGGAGCTTCCAAAGTGTTGCTGCATCTGTGGCTGCATCTGCTGATGGTGGGGGTGTGGCTGACCACTCTTGGGGCGGGACTGGTCAGATCCATGGTGCTTCGGTTGTAAGGAAAGCTGAGAGGCCTGAGTGGCCTGAACGAGATTCCTCTTTTTCTGCATCTGAACTTCCTGTTGCAGAGTTCTCTGTTGGTGGACATTATGGGGCTGAGAGTGGACAGAGGTCTCTGCATGAGGTATGTGATGCTGCAGTTGATATAAGTGATGCCTTTCTCTTAACTGCCCTGCTTGCTGCTGCTGTTGCTGCTGCTGCTGCTGCTGCTGCTGCTGCTGCTGCTGCTGCTGCTGCTGCTGCTGCTTTAAGTAGAGGTGGTTACTATGCAGGTGAGATACCCCCTGAGCTGGCACATGCTGTTGCAGGGCCTGTAGATGTTGACTGGCTTGGGTTTGCTGCTGCTCAGCAATTGAAGGCTGAGAACTGCACTGAACTTCAGTTTGCCTCAGTGCAGGGGCCACAAAGTTGTTACTAGGTGGAAATAATCGTGTGAGGCCATCTCCATGTGCTGGGGTGCTAATAGGCACAACAGAGTTTGAAGAGTTGGGAGGCATCTGACTTACCATCATTTGAGTTTGATCAGAAATACTGTCTGGAGTTTGGCTCATCAGGGACATACCTTCAAGCCTGAGGGGGGCTGGCTGACAAAGCTTTTGACGTTTAGCTGAAGACAGTAGAAGGTCATCTTGGACGGTACGCTTAGCAGAGTCTTTACGGCTTTCATGACTTGGCTTTAAGAGTGGCTCTTGAATCTGTGGATTTGGTATGGTGCCGGCCAGAGTGTTTAGTTGTTCTTGGGAATATTCAGTCATCAGAGACGGTCTAGGAGGCTGACTGCCATAGGAACTAGATGAAACAGTCAGATTAACTGTAGCAGGAACAGTTGTTTGCTGTGTGGTTTGGGGTAAACCAGCACAGCTGACGAGAGGATGGCTGACACTGCTCTGATGGATCAGGTTATTCACACTTAAACTGGTGATGCTTGGTGGCTGAGAAGTCGAAACCTGTAAAGAGGCATTTGATGTTTTAATTCCCACAGAACAACTTGGTTTCTCAAGGGGCCTATCCACAGTTGCTTCAACTGAATCTTGAGAATTAAATTCATTTGGTGTTGCTTCTGCCTGTCCTGGGCCACTGTCTTTAGAGATCTGTGTTTTGAAAGGCTGGTCTCCCTCTAAAGATGATGCTTCAGAGGGCTTTGCAGTAACTTCCCTTCCATCAGCCTGGGTGCCAGCTCTTCCCTTGTCAAGGTTCTCCTGGTCAAAAATAGCTCTTGCTGCAAGAGCGACTATGTCAGTTTGCTCTGCAAAGGTACAGTTGTCACAGGTATTCACTGCTGCACTGCTGGTGACATCCTCTCTAGCTGTTTCAGGGAGCATGGATGCAACTGAGAAACTACGACTACTGCCAGAGCTGGTTGACATGGGAGAGTCAGACTGCCTACTGGTGAGCAAAGACCCATGAATGACCTCCTGATCAGGGGTGCAGGAAGGATGCTGTCCTGGATCTCTATCATCACTGTTCATGAGCAACAGCTCCTGTCTGGGATGTAAATCAACACTCGAATCAACCATTTTAGCATTTTCTGGGGAAAAGTCAGGATGGTCCACCTGGACTGACATGGGTTTCTGCGGTTCTTTTTCTTTAGCAAGACCAGATAGCAATGCCGTTAAACCCTGGCCCTTTAAGATACCTGGGGTTTGTACTGTATGTGATGAATCTTGCTCAACCCTGCAAGAGTCAGCAATGATTTCTACCTCAGAAACACAGTCAGTACTTGTAGTGCTCGTGGTAGATGACAAACCAGAAACCTGAGAAACCAAAATGTGGGGATCATTTGGAGATGGAATCAATGCATGGGCTGAAGTACAGGATTTGGCAGCATCTGACAATGCCAAACTAGTTGGTGTCTTATCCTGAAATGTCTCTCGTTGCAAAATGGGGGCAGAATCTTTGGATTTTGCTGGGACCACTGAAAAATGTTCATCTGTTATTGATTCTTGGGAGGGTGAGTTAGACTCTCCTGGTGACTTAGATTTGGACACAGACCCAGGTATCGCTGACTCAGAGTGCAGAACATCCAGAGAATGGGAACCAGAAACACTTACAGTACTCTTTGCCGGGGATATAGTGACAGATGGCAACACAACAGGGGGGCTTTCCAGCAGCCCATCGTTACAGGGTGGCTCTGCTGAGCCTTCAGTGCTGGGGCCGTCTGCCTTGCCCACATCTCTGACTGGATTCAGGGAGCATGCCGACTTGTTAGAGGCTAAGTGTTTCTTGACACCCGGCTTCTTATTCAACCTCTTTGACTTCATGTTAGGCAAACAAGATACAGTGTTTACTGAGGGGGCAGTCACGAGATTATAAATACTGGGTAGTGTGGCTGAATTCTCTGTTGTCATGGGAGATGCTACAGTTGCTGTTAATGAAACACAGTTAGCTGGGGTGCTTTGACTATTTGCAGCAGTTTGGGGATTGGCAGGCTGGCTAATAGACAGTTGTACACAGCTTTGCCCAGCCATCTGTGATATGCTTTGATTGAGGCTGGCCAAAGCGCCAAATGTATTCAGGGCAACATTGGTATTTGGATCTTCGCTGGTGGTGGGTTGAATAATTTGCATAGGGGTTTGGTTTGTAGTTCCTGACGAAGACATCACAGGCTGCAAAGCAAAGAGCTGTCCATTTAAAGAAATGGTTTGAGGCTGTTGTTGGTTTGACATGGTAACAGAAAAAGTTTGTGTTGAATTAGATGTTGATAAAGATGAAGGTCTTGGTAATATGTGCACAAGGTGCTTTCCTCCAAAAGTCTGTGGGGTCGAAACGTTTTGCACTGAATTAGACCCTATTATAGCATTGGCTCCATTGACAGGGAGTCGAACAGAAGCAGGAGGCGGAGCCGAGAGGAGTGGCAAAGGATTCTGGTTAGCTGCCTGTATGATTACTATCTGTTGACCTACGGTTTGGTTGGGAACCTCTGCCCTCATCACTGTTGGGCATGGGGTGGTGCTGGGTGGCTGAAGAATGATGACATTTTGATTAGCTGGAGCTGCGTTCACAGTTGAGCCAACTGGCTGAGCCATCTGAATCACTTGCATTGCTGAATTCAATGGAAGGATATTTTTAGGAGGCTGAGCTTTAACTTGTGGCTGGGCAATTAGTGGCTGCATAGGTAAAGATGGACAAGAAGAAGGCAAGGTTACAACTACTTGCTCAACTGGCTGCCCATCTGCTGGAAAGGAATTATTCAAGTTGATGCCTGTAGCCACGTGTCTACTGTGGTGGGTTGTGGGGGGGCTAGTACCAGACTCATTTAATACTGGAGTCACAGCAGAAGATGGCGTCTGGCTTAAGGGCTGAACAGTGTTTCCCGCCAGTTGCAAAGTAGTCCACGTTGTCTGCGTGTTTCCGGCTAAGGAAATTCGGGTAAGGCTATTAACGTTTTTCAAATCTGAAGCACTAACAGCTGAAGAAGGCAAAGAACAAGAAAGAGTCCAACCATTATCCAAAGGGTTTGCAGAAAGACTGCTTACAGGACTGGTAGTCTTCCCTCCTCCAGGGGCAGACGAGGCCACCACTGCAGTAACGCTTGTCGAGTCTGCACCCTTACTAAGGCTCCCCGGACAAGAGTCACCTGCGGATCCCGGGGGCTGGGAGCAGACTGTGGTGGGAACTGAAACAACAACAGTGGTTTGAAAATCACTTCTGAAATCCTGTGTACTCAGGCAGGACTTGCCCCCATAATTCACTTTAGTGGCAGGTGCTGAGGAGCTGGAAGGGCTACTTGTGGCACAAGGGACCATTTTCTTCAATAATTTGGGACTCTCTTGCCCATTCTTATTTTCAGAAGAATTTTGATCATTTAGACTTGTGTATGAGGAACGATGTTGGTGAGGTTCAGGCCCAATGGGGACAGCAATCAGTGAGCCACTGGTGGCACCAAGCACACTTGATTCACTTTCGGAGGAGGAAACCTCGAGAATATTTTGAGCAGAAATGGTAGCAGGAAGACAAAGAGGAACAGGCTGGTTGGCAGCCAACGCAGAACCTGTGGTCTTATGCCATGGCTTGTTTTCAGAAGGGTAAACTCCAGAAATAGACACAGGAGTCACAAGATTGCAAGTCCTCTGTACTGGCACCACATTGGCAGTTTGTTTTTGTAAATTATGACCAACATTAAAGGTTATCCCCTGAACAGCTGTGCCCTGGCCGTTTCCGCCAGGCTGACTCCCATTGGAATAAACAATAATATTTTTCTGAACCTGGTCTCCGGGAATAACAACAGAGACCTTTGAGTTTTTAAGATTTCCTTTCCAGTGGATTGTGGGGTCATCATATAAGCATATGTCATTTGCTTTCAATAATTCAATATATCGGCCATTTTCTTTTTGAATTTCTTCCAGTTGTTTACGTAGCTTTTTAATTTCTTCAGCTACAATATTAAAATAAAAATGAAACAATTACCTATAAATGTCAGTATTTACAATAACTTAAGAAAGAACTGTGCACTAAAACTGCTAATTCTAATTCTAGCATTCTAAATACCTCAACTGAGAATCTTCATTTCTTTACCAATACTAGTTCTTTCTTCTTTTTAGAATGGTGTCTCATACTTTTAAAATATATATATCTTTGAAGGTCAACAATTCAAAGGTAAAATTACTCATAATGTAGAAATCTCAAAATCCCCAATTCAAAAATTCCCAATAGGGCAGCTGCAAAGGTGAAGGTAGGAAAGATATACTGATATCATGGTAACATGTTATGAAAATAACACTGAATGCCAGTATAACAGCATTCAAATGCTACAACAGCTAACAATACCTATAGTGCTCATAGATAGTCCCTTTTATAAATGGCTTTAAACTAGTTTCTATTTTACCCTTGGAAACAATAAAGACCAATTAGAACATGTTAGAGGTAAAGTGGTAGAGCACGGAGGAAATCATCAGCAATGGAACTTGCATTTTCTTTGGAAGGGCCAATGTCTGTATGCTACTGAGCAATGCACATGTCTGTAACATTTCTACTCCTTACTAAGGGAGATAGCCTCATCCATGGGTCCTACTAATGGGGCAGCCTTGGCTGCTGGTATTCATCCATCCCCACCTGCCTTGCCACAGTGGTTAGTCCTCTCCCCACTTCCTCTGCTAAAGGCAGCCCATCCTCAAGGCCAGTGCCTTATGAGGTAGCCTGAAATGAGAAGCTCTATTCTGACAAGGATGAGCTGAGCCTAGCAGATTATTTTTCTCAGGTATTTAAACTAAGAGACACAGAAGAAAGATGCCAATGTGCCATGAACATTAGAAATTAAAGAACAAATATTGTGGACAAAATAATAATTCTTCTTACTATTGCACACACTTACTATATGCCTGGCACTTTTCACTCATTGTCTCATATACTGCTACTACTACTACTACTACTACTACTACTACTACTACTACTACTAATAATAATAATAACAATAACAAACATAGAAGATAACATTTATCAAATATTTACTATGTGCCAGACTTTAAGTGCTTTACCAGCATTATCTCTCTTTTTTTTTCCCAAAAAAAACACTGTTTCTAGTAGGGAAGGTTTCTTATTCAAGCCAGAGGCCTCCATAATGTCAGTCTGTTGTTACCAAACACATAGGCAGTGGCGTCATGGATTTGGTAAACTAACTGCAATGATTAGTCTCTCTCTGCTAGAGCAACAAGGTAAGCATCAATCTCTGTTTCTGTAAGAATCCTGAATTTAGGCTTTTCAACTGTAACTACTCCAACTTCTGTTTCTAAAGGTTTGAAATCAATTGATAGAACAGCAGACAGGCATGTAATCGCACTTTCCACTACCTGTTCAGATGTCCAATCAAATTTCTTCTTCATTTTTTTTAAAGAAAGCTGGTGTACTCCGTTTGTTTAACTCCTGCTGTGGTGGCTTTAAACCCACAGTAGTAACCTGCGGGAATTGCATCTGTATACCTGAGGGCCTTGTTCTGCATCTACACCAATTAAAATCACACAGCAACCAAGAGGCCTCTTTTCAGCATTCTGTGTGTAGACCTGAGAAATGTCAGCAATTCTTTTACACAGCATGTTCACAGGAATCTCACAGCCATGATTGTATTTCCAATTTGCTGCCTCATAGCGTGCCCTCTGTACCTGGGATCTGCTGTCAGCTGTCATTCCTGTCATCGCACAGCCAATGTTTTCGATTATCTTGAATAAGTGAGTCACTGTGCAAGAATCCAGTAATTTGTCAGGTACTTTCTTCTGTGTGACAATTACTGCACAGTCTTTCCCTCTGACAGCTACTGATGTAAGGCCACCCTGGTTAATAGCCTTAAAAGCATATTCTGCTTAGTAGAGCTGACCCTCGGGTGAAAAAATGGTAACATGGTGGTCAAAACCCGCCCTGGAACCATGGGACATGTTGATGCACCCACTACTTCCAGCACGGTCCCAGGGAAGTATCTACTGTCATCACCATTTTCAGATGTGAGAAAAAGACTCAGAGTAATTATATAATTTGCCTAAAGTCAACCAGATTGATGCTATGACTATCCGCATTTTAAAATAGGGAAACTGAGACTTGGAAAAGTTAAGTAACTGTCAAAGGACTGAGCGAGTAAATGAAACTGAGACACAAACCCAGGTAGCCCTGACTTCCAAGGCCATTGCCCCAACCACTGCTCTAGACTGTCAGGTGGATGGTGAGTATGTAGAGCAGCAGTTCTCAACCTGTGGGTCACTACCCCTTTGGGGGTCGAACGACCCTTTCACAGGGGTCGCCTAAGACCATCGGAAAACAAAAAGATATTTACATTACAATTCATAACAGTAGCAAAATTACAGTTATAGAGTAGCAACGACAATAATTTTATGGTTGGGGGTCACCACAACATGAGGAACTGTATTAAGGGGTCACAGCACTAGGAAGGTTGAGAACCGCTGATATAGAGGAAGCTGTTAGGTGGAGAGAGAGAGCAGATGCACATCATTCTAGCCTTAACATCCCTCTGGTAGGGTGCCTCAAAATGGTTACCAAACATATAGTATATATCTAACTACCTGACAGCATCATAAAACAGACTCTGGACCACAAAAGACAGTTGACTTAGGTGAGGGGCTGTCATCTAACTAAAAGTAAACAAGGAGAGTTCTGAAGGCTGAACTCCTGGATATGCTTTCCAATATCCTTCCTGCTTCTTACAGTAAACACAGTCCAGCATTGCCCCCATTTCCACAAATTCTGCCTTTGTTTCTCTCCTTTTAATGTGACTTTCTGAGTTGTCACAGGAAATTCTCTCTCTGTTCTTGTCAGAGCCATAAATAAAGGGCAATTCAAACTGGACTTCTACTCTGAGCTTTATACTTGCCTATGAAATTTTTCTTTTCAGCTATTATAAGGAAACCTTTTCTCCAGTTCAGTGGAAAAACAGAACTCATTTGACAGCATAAACCTTTAACTAAAAATCTAATATCACTAAATGATCAGGCAGTCTGATATACACATTACTTGCAATATAAACAAGTATGAACTGAATGTTTTGGCCTTTTGATTAAATTCACAGTTCAGTCTTGGCACAGGCATATCTTTATCTTGTTTTTAAATTACAATGAGCAGGATTCCTCCATATCCTCTTATGGGATTCCCCTAGCTGGATGATCCAACCGGAATAAAGGAGATCCAATATTATCTGTATCATGAGTTAAGCAAACATGAAATACACTAGAAGAGACCAAAATCAAATTATGTATGCCTGCATGATAACAGTTGCTCACAGAAGGGGGAAAAGAAGTGAACTAAGACGAATTAATCTGCAACATTATTCTCCCAGATCCACTGAATGTATGGTCTTAATAATGTTTGGGGGGCAAAATAGCTGTCTATATACTAATTAAGTTGCACTGCGATACAAAGAACTGGACATTGAAAGAACAACAAATAAGTAAGAATCTTAACATCTTTACCTTGTTCATTGTTTCCTCCATTAAGCAGGAGTTCATCATTTTGCCTTTTCAACTCTGTTATATATTTAAAGGCTTGGTCCAAGATCATATTCTTGCTCTGCCAAAGAAAATTAACCATTTAGAAGTTTCACTGAAGGGTCAGAACTTGCCAGAAGAAAACTTAAAGCTTTGGTTTTATCACATATTTGTGACAGGTATCTTTTAAAGTTTTAAAAAGGCATCATATTTAAAAACTTCTGTTCATCTTTCATTTACTAAGTATTTATTGAGCATATACTATATGTCAGGCTCTATCCTAAGCACTAGGGATGCAGTAAACAAAACGGAATAAAGTTCCTGACCTTGAGGATTTATATATATAATTAAGAGGTGATAAGTGCTATGAAGAAAAATAAAGCAGAGTAAGGAGGAGTCAGACAGATGCGGAGGTTATGTTGTGCTATGGGCTGAACGTTTATGTCCCCTACAATTCACATGTTGAAACACTGATCTCTGATGTGATGGTATATGGAGAGGGGGCCTTTGGAAGGTAATTAGGTCATGAGTGTAGACCCCCTCATAAATGAGATCAGTGCCTTTAGAAGAAAGGACATGAGAGATGTGATCACTTTCTCTTGTGTCATGTGAGGACATAACCAGGAAGACGGCCCATACCAGGAACCGACCCAGCTGGCACCTTGATCTTGGCCTTCCCAGCCTTCTGAGCTGTGAGAAATAAATTTCAGTTGTTTAAGTCACCCAGTCTGTCATTTTTCTTATGACAGCCCCAAATGACTAAGACACTCTGCTATAATCTATTTTGTACAGGGAGGTTGAGGAAGGCCTCTCTGTAAGGTGACATTTGAGCACAAACCTGAAGGAAGAAGGACAAGGAAGTATGTCCTGTGGTTATCTGGAGGGTTCAGGTAGCAGGAACACCAAGAGCAAAGGTGCTCAGGCAGGGCTGTGTTTGGCATGTTGACAGTAACATGGAACAGTAAGGAGGTGAGACAGGCTAGAGTCAAGTATATATTGGAAGAGTAGGAGAAGAGGCCAAGGAGGGCCTTCAAGACCATGTAAAGATTTTAGATTTTAATGTTATTCTTTACTCTGTCAACCACAACTACAAGCTATTCCAAATAACAGGCTGAGAAAACAATGTCACTTGATTGTGTGTTGGTGTCATGCTCCCAGTATATTCCATTCCTAAGCTTTTCAAAAAGATTGCATTTTATGTCAGTGTTCCTTTACTCTTTATTCTTAATTAACAATTTTAAAAACTGAAAACAACGTGCATATGGCAAAACAATGTAAATCAGGGCCGGCCGAGTGGCGCATTGAACTGGCGTGGGATGCCAGAGAGCCCCGGTTCGGATCCCACATATGAAGGCCAGTGACACTGCCCTCTACAGCTAAGATGCTGAACAACAGCTCAACCTGGAGCTGGGCTGCCCTGAGTTGGCGGCCACGGCATAGGCTACAGCCCCTGTGGCAGTGGGTTGCCATGGGCTACCGTGTGTAGCCAGCAGCCAGCGTGAGCGGGCCTCAAGCCACAGTGAGCGGCCGTCCAGAAGCCGGCAACTGATCTGCCTCGCCGGGGAACAGCACAATGATGGTGCCAACTTGGGTGCTAGCGAAGCAACGTCCTCCACAACTAGACTGAAGAACAAAAAAAGACAACAACTTGTCTGTTCCCCTTCCCCCAATTCCCCAGTGCTGTTCCCATCCCCCAATTCCCCAATTGAAAAAAAACAAAAAACAAAAAACAAAAAAAAACAATGTAAATCATATGAAGGGATATATAATGAAAACTAACAATCCTTTTGGCTTTAACTCTCCAGATCTCCTTCCAGAGGCAACCACTGTAAATTGACTTGTGTATTCTTCCAGAAATATTCTATGCTGATATATGTGTGTGCATATTCTTTAAACCTGATAGAAGAATACCATAAACAGTATGTTACATTATTTTTTTTTATTTAAAAACATATCTTGGAGATACTTCCATATAGCACTTAAGATATCTATACCTATGTTATACTTTCTAAAGGCTATTTTTATTTTATTTTATTTTAATCAGTCTATTACTCATAAATATTTAAGCTGTGTAAGATGCATTTCAGTTTTTTATTCTTCAGTTATTAAAAATGTTGCAGTGCATGTTTAACCTCTACTCCAGTATGTATATTATTAAATATCTCTAGGACTTTATCAAATAGCTCTTTTTCATGCAGAGATCAGTGATTTAGGACTTTGGTTTAGCAAGTTACAATTCTGGGTCCCTTAGAATGAGTCCCCAAAGAGACCCAATATAACCCAGCAAACACTTTAGAGAGAGAAAACTGATACTGTCCTGTTCTAAAGCAAGAGTGGAGACAAAGGCAGAACTTGATAATACCCACCGACTGCCTCTCTATGTAGATGGGGGTGGGGATATGTAGCAATAGTGAAGAAAATCTACTTGGCCTCTGAGAGCCAAATACTGACTTCCATTGCATACTCTAGGACACAAAGGAAGTAAAATGATTATGATTTTCTTTCAGAGAAACTTGTAGGAATGAAAGCCAAGAGCAGGAAAATAAGATTTTACTAGGCAAACACCAATATTTACTGAGCAGCGACTTTACACTGAGAGGTGAAAGAAGAAAACCAGAAGATATAGTGCCTACCCTTAAGTTTGCTATTCTGTGAAAGAAACGGAAAGTGCGTTTTTAAAAAGACTAAAAAACACATTTACGCAAGACTAGGTATACCCTGTAGGGGAGAACGAAGAGAAACAAGTTTAAGACCTGGCTGAGGGGGTCATGCTGAGAAGCCAGGAAGTTGATCTGGTCCTCCAGAGCCTGAGAAGTTCTGGACTGGGCAGCTCCAGCTCCCATGGCAGGGGTATGGGGTTAAAATTGAGGGGACTGGCGGGAGGACTCTTTTTATGCAGTAATAAGAACCAACCCCCGCACACACAGTCTATGCAGCTGGATGACTTCCCCTTTCTGCCCCAACCACAGGAGACAAGATTATTTTCTGTGAAATGTGAACCATAGAATTTCAGCCTCAGGGATACTTGGCACAGAAATGAACAAGATGAGGCTCCTGAGTGAAAACAGGGAGTAAAGTAAAACTCTGCCTCCTGAAGCATGAGACTCTCCAGCACCCACTTCCTCGACCCAGCTCCCAGAATAATGACAACTAGCCTCAAACTCCTCTTCCCACCATTCCCACTCCTAGGGAAGGGGCTAAAGAATTCTACTCTAGAAAATAAAAAAATTAATAGCTACCCCCAAAACAAGAAAAGCTACAAATACTAATAGTTTTGAGTTTCATAACAACACCACCATTAGTTCACCAACTAATCACTCAACAGTTAGGGCCACCAATAGACAAACCTAGTCAACCAGCTTTTTAATGCCTCATTTTCAAATACGAAAAAACAACTAAGTATTACTAAACATTTAAGGAAAGTCTCCAAAGAAAGACAAAACATCCAGACAAAGGGGGAAAAAAGGAAATCAGGAGAAATAAAGACAACACAGAAACTAGAAGAAAAATTTAAAAAACAAATCCTATATAACATTCTTAGAGATGAGATGATATTGTTTCCATGAAACAAACATGTTAAGAAACAAAAAGAATAAGGAAAAAGACTCTTGGATATTAAAAATATGAGAGCTGAAATTAGAAACAGAACAGTTGGAAAAGACCAACCAATTGAGATTGAAAAAGAAAGGTAGAGGGTTCCAGAAGTAAAGTCTCAAAGGAAAAAAATGGAAAATGGAAATTATGTGGTACATTTGACCATGTCGAAACTGTACTAAGAGACTGTTGGAAGTGTGGAAAAAATGAAAGCTAGTTATATAGAAAATTAAGCAAACGAAAAACAATGAAGCAATTATTAACTCAAAAAAAACAACAGTTACATATGAAATAAAATATAATACAGTACACTCCTCAGCTCAACTGTAAACGACATTTATACAGTCTTAATAACAGAAAAAAATGAATACTGATTTAATCAAAAGTTATGGTAGAATTATATTGGGAGGATTAAACAAGGGGAAACCAAGGAAAAAGCATAATAGGATAACACATAAAGTAGAAAATAAGATATAATACTAATGTAAGCATATTATTTCAAAATATAAAGGTAAATATCAGAAGAAACAGATGAGAACGATTGCTTCTACGGGGTTGTATTAGAACTGGGAAGAGTAAACAGGAGACTAGTGTTTGTTGTTTTAAGCTTTTTACTACTATTTGCTATGTGTATATATTAATTTAATTCAAAATTAATTTTAAAAGGCTAACACAAATTCCGATATCCTGCTATGATGGAATACTATGTAACCATTAAAAAGGAAGGAGGTCATATGAGGAAAGATATCTACAACCAAAAGTCTGCTGTATACCACTGAGTAAAAATGACAAAGCAGGTTATGAAACTATACAGATATATTAGGAAAGCAATGTCTGGAGAGATGTGTAACAACATTTTTAATAGTAGTTATAACTTGGGAATGGGATGTCAATTTATTTTTTTTAAACTTTTTTATGCCTTCCATATTGTTTCCATTTTTATTGTTTTGTTTTCAGTGAGCACACTTTATCATTTCTCAGAAGAAACAAAAAGCTATCTTCATTAGGGAAAACTGGCAGCTTTAAAAGGCTGAGTTTTAAGTACTAGTGGAGGTTGATAGGGCATGAAGAGTAAAATACAGAAGACATCCTCAGAAGATTCTAAGTAAGAATTTAAGATGGTAAAGGACATGATTGGCAGAAAAATTTTTAAATGCCTGGTAAATACAGTGGCGCATTTATAAATGTAATCATGGGACTGAGTAATTTAAGATCTTAAAGATCTAAAAATTGTATGATCCATTTGATCATGTAGAACACTGTACTAGAAGACTGCTGGAAGTGTGGGAAGAATTAAACATAGGTATATAGAAAATTAAGCAAATGAAAAACAATGAGGCAATTTTTAACTCCAAAAAACTATTAATGACAGGGAAGAAAAATAATCATTCTAATCATTCTGAGCATAGAAACAAGAGGGAGTCATCTGTTCACAAGCTATGAATGAAAATATGAGTGGGCTTCTTACCTGCTTCAGTGCAGGGGAACATGGGATCAGCTCTCCTATTCTGTTAATCCCAGCATTGATTTTTTTCTTCCTATGCCTCTCCACTAGAGAAAAAAATCCATTTATCAAACTTTATAGTACTACAGCTAAATTGCCTCATTCTCCCTGGGTAAAGAAATTTTAGGTTAAGAAAATCTAATCAAACAGTATCTACTAAAGACTAACTATAAAAAGATTTCTAAAAATGCCATATTTTAAGTCTAGTGTTAATGGAAATTGATATAAGCAATACTTTTATTAGCACATTAAAGAATGTGATCTAGGGGCCGGCGGAGTGGCTCAGTTGGTTAAAAGTTTGCTCAAGAGTGCAAGCTCTGAGCAACAGGGTCGCCGGTTAATGATGGTGGGCTATGACCACCCACGACTAAAGACTAAACTTGGCACCTTGAGCTGAGCTGCCGCCCTGGTGGCTCAGGGGATAGAGCGTGCACTCTTAACAACGAGGCTGCTGGTCCAACTCCTGCATGGGTTGGTGGCTACGCCCACCCACAACTAATTGAACACAGCACCTTGAGCAGAGCGATGCAACTGGACTTGGAGCTGAGGTTGCTGCGCCCTCCACAACTAAGACTGAAGGACAACAACTTAGCTGTTTCCCTTCCCCAATATCCCAACACTGTTCCCCTCCCCCAGTTCCCCAATAAAATCTTAAAAAACAAAAAACAATTAGAGTACTTTAGAACAAATTCCTGTTTAAAAAAAAACAAACCAAAAAACAAGAATGTGGTCTACAATAACTAAATTCAAATTATAAACAGAAATTGTTAATAATACATTACTATTAGGCCATTATATTATATTTCAAGTAATTACTAGAGATTTTGATGATAACTAAATTTCAAGAACCCACTAATAAGCTAAATTACTATAAAGCTGCCTCTTTTATAGAAGATGAGCAAATGAGACCTTTCTAGACAGATTAAAGATCCTTAAAACACCTTTTAGGATGACTAGAGGACAACTTTGGAATAGAAACAGCTATTAGTTATGACTTAAAATAGACAAGAAAAGGCAGTGGTTTGGAATGTTCTATGGGGTCTGGGCTGTTCACTTTGGCCACATAGGATTTTCCCCATCAAGAAACGGAGCAACAGGGCCGGCCGAGTGGCTCAGTTGGTTAAGAGCTCGCTCAAGAGTGAGAGCTCTGAGCAATAGCAGTTTGAGTCCCAGCCCGAGCTGAGTTGCCATTGAGCTGCCAACAGGTGGCAGGATGGCTCAGCTAAATAAATAAATAAATAAATAAATAAATAAATAAATAAATAAATAAATAAATAAGAGGGTGGCTTGGTAGAAAATAAGTTTTTGTAAAAGACAAAGAAAAAAAGAAACGGAGCAACTGACTTCTCAATTAACAGAAATGCTCCAGGACTGCATGCTACAACTTTATAAGTTGTCTGGAAGCAGCAAGAGGATACAAGAGATGATCTAAATAATTTCCGTAAGACACTGTTAGTAGAAACATTAGTCTTGGCTATTTTCTGTTAGAACGTTTTCTAAAACCTTCCTATCTAACAAAGGATTCCAGTACTTCTAAAAAGATGATCTCAGGTCGTGGCATAGGCAGGTCTTGCTTTGCAAAACATATACTTTTTGCTTCATAATCTAGCAGTAAGGACATCCTTTTCAATGACATCTAATTACTCTCTATTAATAAATTACTACCAGGACATTTTATGGCACCATGTGACAGTTGATTCCGACAAAAAGATTTAGTTCACATAGCCAAGAAAGATTAGATTTAACTCACATGGCCAAAAACAACAAAGCAATAAAGTACAGCTCACCTTTCTTCTGCATTCTCTAACAATGCTGTTATCTAAGAGTGGATATTTTAATGTGTGGAGGTTAAAAAAAAAAAAAAAACAACCAAAAACACAACATTAAGACTCTTTACCCACAGTGATAAAAGGGAATTCAAAGGCAGGTTACTGCCTTCTGGGGAACATCAACATCCCACCAGTGTTCAACACATCTCTCTATAGATACAATTCTCCCCAGGGTCTTTTCTTTAGGGAAAGGCAGATATCATTTATAGAGTAGTAGAAATTAATTCCACTGTTTTTAGATCTGACTATAGACCCTGATGGAAAATAAAATGTTATAAAATGTATCAAATTGTAAATGTATGCACAATTACCTCTATAAATGTTTATCTGGCCTTGGCCTATAATTTTGATGTTTGAGATAAAATCAGACATTTATTTTCTACATTTCCTCCTATAATTGAGGACTCCACAACTTACAACTGTTCACATTTCAAGTACCTTTAAGATCTACAGCCTGTTGCTCATCTCTTCCGTACTCCTCTAGGCAGCCAGCCCCCTATGGAATCTCTGCAAAGACACATGCTCCTCATTCTATTTAGGAGAAGTATATCTGGAATTCCTCAGTGGGTGATATCACTTAAAACACTAGCTCCAGGGGTATATTAATCCTTAAACTATCTAAATAGATGATGAAGCAGAAGACAATAAGCCAGCCATCTTCATGAGACTCAGGGGTGTTTTGTCAATTAAAATCAATAAAAGAATACTTTGTTAAAATATAATGAATAATGATTTGATGTTTACAACAAAAAAATTTATAATCAACTGCAGTATAATTTCGTTTTGAATGCAAAAAAAGTTAATAAAATTTAAATTGTTGCATATACCTGCATTGTGGGTCTCCCGGTTTTTCTTTCTGAAACAGAAAGTATAGATAAAAGGAACATGAAAATAAGGGGAAAACATTTTCACCACTTTATATTTTGAGAACCATAAAAATAAATTTTACAAATTTCTATTTGTTGCATCAATGAGAAACCACCTGAAGAAAAATTTTCTCAATATATCTTATGGTATGAAAACTTAGCTGCAGATATATCAATATAAATTTAGAATCCACAATTTCTGAAAGTAACTGTAATTTTCTATTCTTCCAAACACAGAAGTCATTAATTGGGAAGTAAACCAATTACTGAAAAAATTTGAAAAAGTTAATTAAAGAGCTAGTCAACTCTCAAAGTG
The DNA here is from genome assembly GCF_001890085.2 of Hipposideros armiger. NCBI lineage: Eukaryota > Metazoa > Chordata > Mammalia > Chiroptera > Hipposideridae > Hipposideros > Hipposideros armiger. The sequence goes on along the minus strand of NW_017731526.1, from coordinate 1,668,665 downwards.
ATATGCCCAGTAGTGGCTTCTGATGTTTGCCCTGGCACCCGACCCGGCCTGCATGGGGGTGAGTGTGTAAAGGGGACAAGCAACAGTAGAGAGGAAGCTTGAAATCCCCAGGGAGGGAAATGTAGCAGCCACCAGCAAACATGCACTAACAACTGTCATTTGTACCATCTTTTGCATTTATGTACAGTAGGTTGTCTAATCGCTTAAATTTTCTTAAAAGCTAATCCACTAAAAACATCGACTTTCCCTTTCATATACAATTAATCAATACGTTAGCATTCTCTAATAGCTATTTGGTAAGGAAAGAGAATAGTGATTTTAATATTAATGAAAGCATTGACTGTGCAATTCTAAGCAGAAACATTGGCCAAAATGCTAGAAATCCAGAAGGGGTGTTATACAAAGAACCAGGAATAATATTGTACAACGTGCATATTGGCAATAATGTCACTAACACTACATGCTTATTCAAGCCGACTTCAGCCCAAGTGAATTTAGGATCTACAAAGACCACTACTGTATACAAGTAAAAATTTAAGGAGAAACTAAACATTTAAAATAGATTTGGTATTATACTATTTTAAATACTGATTGACATTTTACTTGTTGCACGGCTGGTAGAATAAGGACAGGTAAATTTTAACTATGCACCCCTCTCCATAAATCTATTCCTATTTATCCACACATATTTTTGAAGAGTAATGGTTTTCTGGGCATCCAAATGAAAATTCCCTCAGGACTACCTATTTAACAAACCAGGGACCAATTCTTCTTATTTTCTGAAACTATTTTATTTTTGGACTGTGGCTACACACCTGTGCTGCTTTTTTGTAGGAGTCTCATTCTCTGTCATTTCTGGCATGATTACAGTGATAGGAACCTACAAGGCATAGAAAGACATATCAGAAAGTTGCAAATTATTCCAGTATCTTAGAGAAACTGATTAATAGCAATTTGGTTTGAATACTAAAATGCCAAAAAAAAATAGAAGTGACATCATGAAAAGCACTACATTAGGTATTGTGGATAGAAAAATGTGTAAGACAACAGGACAAAAAATATTACAACTAGTATATGGAGAACATGGTGACTATCAAATGTGAGATGTAGCCAGAAAGTGCTTGAGAAGATTGAAGTAGAGAAAGGTCGTTATGGGCTTGGAAATGAAGAAAAGCTTAATTAATGAGGGCATGGATTTGAGCAACACCTAGAAAGGCAAGTGAAACATAAATTTGAGTTGGGCAAGTATGTTCTTTGTTCATGGTACTGTTTGTTCATGATACAACATTTAAACTAGAACAACAGTCCTCCTCTCTGAACACAGAACAAACAAAAGTGACAAGTGGACAAACATGTTAATATTGCAAACATGGAAGCAAGTATTCACTCATTCACTCATTTGCCAGGCTTCTTTCATGTCAAACGGCTAGAAGTCTTACATTATCATTTCAGTCATGAAAATCTGAGTGTGAAAATTCTATTTATATTTAAAATATCATGGTACTAAAGAATATATGTAACTATAGAAAATATACATTTGCCAAAAAATCCTGAAAGCAAATACATTAAAATATTAATCATAGTTATATAAGGCCAGCACTCTGAGAGGTGGTTTCTTTCTCTTCTCTGATTTTCAAATATTTCGTGATGAAAACTTTAATGCTTTTAAATCCCAGGGATTGACAGCCATTCAAAAGAGGTCAAATTAGGCTACCTGTTCTGGTACACCTGAGGACATGCAAGTGTGGTTTCCCATTTTCTCTCTCAGATAGAAAGAAGGCAGGCAGCAAGTATGGAATTGGAAGTCAGCAGGATTTTAAAACCTGATTCTGCCATTTCCTTGCTGTGAGGTCCTGAGCAAGTTATATACCCTCTTGGAACTTCAGATGTGTCATCTACAAAATGGATCATAATTACAATATCTAGATCATTGTGTTGTTTCTCGAAAGGAATGAAATAATGCAGGGAAAGCACATCAGCATGGTGCCTAGCAGTAAGAAAAATTCAATAAATAGCTATGAATATTAATGAGGTATATCAGGTTAAGGCTTTAGCCCTGGGAAGGATAGGGAAGGGTTCTGGGAAATAAGTAGAAGTGAATGCAGACAAGGTGATGACAGAAAGTGCTGACTAAAGCAGCCTGAGGAGAAATGTGCTCTCAAGACTAATTGACAGCAGCTTATTCCACCTTCTCCCTAACATTTGTGACGGTCCATATAAACCTAAAAGCAACACGCCCATATTAGGTAAGCATATAATGATAAATGTGGCACAGGTAAGTAAGTACATAAATCCCTGTCACCTTTCTCACCCAAGGGCTTGCAGAATTTCTTCACTTTTGATTCCTGGCTTCCAATGCCTCCCGTTTCTGATCCAAATCTATCATCTTCTGCCAGAAGATGGTCTATAAGTTATGTTTTCTTCTTACTACACAAGAGAAAAATCAATGAATGTTTATAGCAGCATGTAAAACAAGGATTGGCAATCTATGACAGATTTTCAGTGGCATATAGGATGATCCTGAATTCCCACCACCACTTGCAAAATAATGGATGTAGTTGCTTTCAAAAATCACTTTCCAATGGCTTACCCTTGCTCCACCCTCACAAAGATGGTAGCACTGCCGCCACTGGATGGTCAGTCTCCAGGAGATGACTCTCTCCTTTCTCTTATACATGTTCACTGTACCTCAGGTTTCACCCTCCACCTAACTCGCACTAAGATCTGTCTTTAATTCCAAAATTATCTTTCCCTCAATCTCCTATTCCCCCTTCTCTCTTGTGTGACTGCAAACCAAAATAAATTTTAGACTGGAATAAAGAAAAGCATCAATTTGAGCAAAAGGAACTGCAGCCAGAGAGGCAGATTCAGGTAGCAATTTAAATTGTGTTCCAAGGCGAAAGGGAGGTCACCGTTTATAGTGAAAGTTCCCACCCTCCCAATTAGGTCCATTTTATGTAAATAAGGCAATCAAATTGTGCAGTTCTGATTGGACAGGGCAGGTCTCAGTCTGCAGGTAGAAAGAGGAAACCAGGGTTTCCCTGCAGTGGTTGATTCAGACTATGTAAACAATCAAGGCATAATGCAGGAAGCTGAGAGGTCAGTCTGAGGTTCTTCCTGGTACACAGAGTACATGCCCGTCAGCAAATGGCCGCTAGGCTCTTACTATTCACACAACTTGGGGCCTCAGTCAACCATGGGGAGTCCATCTCAGTGGACAAATTCCTTCTCGGGATTCACATCAAACGAATCTTTCTTCTTGGGGTCCAGAGCTTAAAAAAAAGATAGATTTGGGGGCTTCATCCCACATGAAAGGGAAGCACTGGGTGGGGCGCAGAAATCTATTTTCAGCAAGGTCTCTGAGTGATTTTTCTTTTTCTTTTCTCTTACTCCTCCTCCTATTTATCTTTTTTTCTTTCTTTTTTTTTTGGAAAAAAATGTTTGAGAAACTTAGCCCTACTTTAGGGCAATGATTCCTAAATATTCCTGAAAAGAATTATCAGAAGGTACTAGTTAAAAATACAAATATGTTCCCAGCTATCCCAGACCCACGGAACCAGTCTGTAAGGAATTCCAACTCCCAGGGAGGGGTCTGAAATTTAATGAGTGCCCCAGGTGATTCTTATCAGGAAAATTTGGAAACGCAGGCAAGTATCTTTAATTGGTGAAATTTCAGGCATCTGACTAATAATACTCTATTGTAGGAGAGATTATTTGGGTTGTGGCATGACAGCTGACCACATAATTTATCTACAAACCAGTAAGGTCAGATTTGCCTCATACCCATGAGTCAACATTTGATCATTAGTATCAAGTTCTAGTTGTTCTCCGGCAGCACTTCTGAAAGTTTGCAGATTCATGTTACAATTCAGATACATAAAATAAAAGTTCTAATTTTCTAAACATCTAGAATCTTAAAGTAAATGACACTAGAGGCCTATCAGGTAAGTAAACACATTCACTGCACTATGGTGAAAGCCAGGGGTTCAAGTGAAAAAGGAATATAACTGCAAACCAAAAACATCCAGTTTACTAAATGTCACTATACCCATCTCAAACCATATTTTAACCAATTCAATTACATCTAATTCAATGTAAAATTATTTCCATGTTCAATTCCTCCTGGTATTAAAATTACCTTCCTCACATTAAAAAAACAATTATTGGGATAAGGAACTGTATAATATTGTCATAAGCCCTTGTCTACTTATTAATATTCTAATAAGGAAATGGAACTTTTAATACAATATTTATATAACTATATACAAACATACCCTTTATTAAAGTGCTGTGGACGAAAAAGGGACTCTGTAATAAATTAAGAAATCAAATTGAAAGTAATCTCACAGGTCGATCTGATCATAAATTCCAAACTGGGCAGGCCATGGTGGGTAGTTATGCCCCAGGTCTTTAAAAGGTTTATCTTTGCCTTAAGCCCTGTTCATTGTTCTTGTGAATCTAGGTTAACACACCTTTGAAATGCCAGGTGTAATCCTCTTTTCCAGACACCTGGAAGAGTAACTACCCTCAAGGTAGAACATAATCTTGTTAACTATACTGTAATCCAATCACAGATTTCTCTGCCTTGCTTTCTCCCACCTTCACATAATCTTCCTACTTCAATCCTTAATTCCAAATGTATCAAAGAAACTGCGAAACTGTCGTTCTCCAGAACATTTGAGATCTTCCTTCCTGGCATGGCATCAGTTTTGCTCAAATAAACTCATAAAAATTCTCTACAGGTTTGGACATTCTTCTGTTAATAGTCCCATGAATTTTTAAAGAAAAACTTTAAAATGGTACATTAGTAATCTTTGAATTATTATTTTTCGTGGTAAGAAAGGATTATTTCTGAAATTAGTCAAACGAAATGATTCTCAAAGTGTAGTCTTCAGATCACTTACATTAAAATCACGTTTTAAAAATTTTATTCCCTTTGAAGTAAGCTTACACATAACAAAATGCATAAATATGAAATGCAACATTCAATGAGTTTCAACAAATGCACACAGCTGTGTGATCCAAGCCCTGTCAAGGTATACCACCAAAGAAAGCTCTCTCGTGACTCTTCGTAATCAATTCCTTCCCCTCCTCTCACAGAGGCGACCAGTGTTCTCATTTTTTTACCATAAAATTTCGTAACATTTATTGAAAATCCTATCGTGTCAAGCTTTCACTCAGCATAACATTTTTGAAATTCACCCAGTAGTTTGTTCCTTTTTATTAATGAGTATGAATATATAAAGTGTGAATTTAAAACACAGTTCATTCATTTTTCTGTTGTTGGACACCTGGACTGTTTCCATGTTTTGGATATTATGAATGAAGCTGCTATCTACGAACATTCTTGTATAAGTCTTTTTGTGGATATAGTCTTTCATTTCTCTTGGGCAAATATTTAGGAGTAGAAATGCTTATCATACACCCTGCATCTCTGCTCTCTGTAAATTGCCACAGGAATTAATGTTTGCATTTATTAATATCTTCTCCAGAATTTTAAGTTAATAATCCTCTACCTGGGGCCGGCTGGGTGGCTCAGTTGGTAAGAGTTGGCTTAAGGGCGCAAGCTCTGAGCAACAGGGCCGCCGGTTCAATTCCCACGTGGGCCAGTGATGCTGTGCCTGATCTGAGCTGTCGCTGAACTGCCAACAGGTGGCAGGATGGCTCAACTGGTGTAACAACAAGATTGCCTGTTTGATGGTGGGCTATGCCCACTCACAACTAAGGTTGAACTCGGCACCTTGAGCTGAGCTGCTGCCCAGATGGTTCAGTGGATAGAGCATGCGCTCTTAACAACAAGGCTGCTGGTTCGACTCCCGCATGGAATGGTGGCTACGCCCACCCACAACTAAGATTGAACACAGCACCTTGACCTTAGAGGCCACGAGATGCCGACAGGCAGCCAAATGGCAACTGGCGCCCTCCACAATGAAGACTGAAGAACAACAACTTGGCTGGTCCCCCTCCCCAGTTCCCCAACACTGTTCCCCTCCCCCAATCCCCAATAAAATCATTTTAAAAAATAAAAATAAAAAAATAATCCTCTACCTGGAAGGTCCTATTACCTGGTCCACCTGGTTCAACTCATTAAATCTTGACATCAGGTTCAACTCATTAAATCTTGACATATCTGCACTATGGTGCAAGCATGGATAGCACAGGGGTGCTTTTAACTCCCAAAGGAATCCTTCCTCTTTGTATGTAGTTTCAGCAACAGCTTTCCATTCTCAGTGGAAATTTGAGGAGCTGTTTATGAGTGTGCTGTGTTGTTTTCTGTTCTGTATAACTTCCATCCGAAGTTCTAATCTTGGGCAGCCGTTTAGCTCAGTTGGTTAAAGCACAGTGCTCATAACACCAAAGTTGCCGGTTCGATCCCACATGAGCCACTGAGTTGCGTCCTCCACAACTAGACTGAAAAACCACTACTTGACTTAGAGCTGATGGGTCCTGGAAAAACACACTGTTCCCCAATAACAAAATTTTTTAAAAAAAGAAGTTGTAGTCTCTTTTGCTATTAGAGAAATCTTACATCCTTTAATAATGTCTGTTGGCTCCTTCCTGTCAGTACATCACCATTATGCTTGGCACAATCAATCATGGAGGGTCATAATGCCAACCAAGGGATACACTGACATATATAAGAATAAGAAATAATGAAATCCTACTATTAGAGCTTTCACTATGAAGCTGAGTCTAACTCTATCTCAAGAAAAAACAAGCCAAAAGCTTAATTTTCTGAATACAGTTTGAATTTTTATTTTTAAACTACACAAGTAACCTGTTGGTATAAAAAATTATTTTTGAGATACAACTGACATACAACATTATATTAGTTTCAGGTGTACAACATAATGATTCAATGTTTGTACATACTATGAAATGATCAACACAATAAGTCTAGTTAACACACATCACCACACAGTTTCAGACTTTTTTCTTGTAATGAGAACTTTTAATATCTACTCTTATAGCAACTTTCAAATACACAGTACTCAGTATTACTTTAAAATATAACTGTTAAGAGTACAGAAATATATAAAGGTAAATGGAAAAGTGACTTAACTCTCCAACCACACTCTGGCCACTAAACAGTTTGGCATTTTTTAGACCTTGTCCTTGCTCGTGTCCATGCAAAAAGGCTCAGAAATTATAAGTAAATTCAAAGAGAATGCCATGCATTAAAGCATTTTTTAAAAAAAATTCAATTGCAACAAGAATTCCAAAAAGAATTCCCGCGTTTTGTAAAAATTTTAAACAGCACAGCTGTATATGAAGTACTAATCTCCCTCGGCTTTTAACCATCTCGTGGTGTCAATTCCAGACATTTTCCCTATGTATGTCCAAGTAATTACTTATGTCCGTATTAGCAATTGCTACACTGAAAGAGCAGGACATATAAAATGCAAATATTGGGTTGTTCATAAAAGTCATGACATACTTTTGCAATGAAAAACATGGAAAAAAATACATCATGACTTTTCCAACAACCCAATAGTATAAAATACCTTCCACTGCCAATACCTTCCAACACTTCCAATACTTTTCCAACAACCCAATAGTATAAAATATCTTCACTCTGTGGGGTGATCCTGCTCCTTGGATGAAACTTAGGGCCCATGCCATGACTTTACTGGTCACAATTATATAATAAAAATCCACTAGTCATTTCTAGTCACAAACAGTCCATTGGGAATACGTATCTCATACATTGGCTTCTCTGTGGGTAATGCCTCTCCTCATCTCCACCCCCCACTTCTGCCTCTGTCCTCACAGCTCCAGTCTGTCTGCTGAGTGCCCTCCCTTGCTCCTGTTAGGAAGGTCTGAGGCAGAATGCCCTGATCAGCTCCCTCCTGACATACTGTGGACGCACATCTGGTCCAAAAAACACATACCTTTTTAATGCAACAACTCCTAGAAATTTACCCTACAGTTATATTCATGTATGTGCAAAAGACATTTATTCAAGATAAAAAACAAGGAAAGGCTCATCGCAAGGAGACGGGTGGAATATGTCACTGTATAACGTTGAAGCATCTGAAATTGCCCATATTTGATCTTTTCTGCCTCTAGAAACTGCAATTTCAGATGCTCCAATCTAATAGCTCTACCCATACAATATAGTTATATGTACTGATAGTCAAATACATATACATACATGTGTGTGTGTGTGTGTGTGTGTGTGTGTGTGTGT
>NW_017731526.1:1644204-1651994 GCF_001890085.2 Hipposideros armiger | reverse complement strand
ATATATATATATATATAATTTTTCCCCCCATTTAAAAGGCAAAAATGACTTTTCTTCTCACCTTGCCATAGCTTCTTGGTGTTCCCATTCTTGCTCCCTCCCAACCATCAGGCTCCTTGAACAAGTAGTTTATACTCACTGTTCTTTCTACCTCACTTCCCACTCACTCTTCACCTCACTGTTACCTGGCTTTTATTCCTAAAACTGCTTACATCAAGCTCTCCCAAAGATCTCCACAATGCCAAATTCAATGAACTCTGTAGAAAACACCTTGTTTTTGGTCTCCTGGCAAGAACATCTCACTTTTCCTCTGGAGAGCTTCTCTGCCTCATGCCTGAGGTCTGATAGGAGCATAAAACATAGGCTCACGTCTGGGGTGGGCACAAGGCTGACCAATAAGACTGCGTAAGAATGAAAACTGGCTGAGGCTAAGCCAGCCTCATGGACCCATGTGATCCTAGAAGCTGCTGTGCCCTGGCCTTCCCACGGCTTCATTATTCTATCTTCCTTCACTTTGGTGAGCTTACCCAGTATCTATCCATAAATCCTCCTTTTCTGCTTAAGTTAGCCAAAGGCAATTTTTGTTGCTTACAACCAAGGAGAAATTGGTCCTGCAAGTAAAGAAGAGCTAAAACTGGTACCTCTCATCATTACACTGCAAATTTCTTCTCCCTGTCCCCTTCACCAAGCTGTTTGAGAAATTACAGCAACCAAGCTCAAATGCTTTTGCCAGAGAACCCAATAATGGCTTCATTACTTGGAAGGTAAGACTATCTGTGGCTCCTCATGCAACCAGGCAATGGACAAAAAGGAAGTTACAAGAAGCAAAGATGGGATTGGGAGGATCCTAGGGCACCTCTTCGTACTAGTGGTGAAGTTGCCAGTAGACTACTGCTACCCTACCTACACAGGCAAGATCTGCAAAAGCTTATTAGGCCTCTCAGGAATAAAAGTTTACAAACCAAATGTGTCTGACTCCAGAGTTCACTCTCTTTAACATACCACTTTCTACGGTACCAGTCTACGTGCAGCAACTCAATCAAGAAATTCCCTCTTGGGCCGGCCAAGTGGTGCGCTGGTTAAGAACTGGCTTGGGATGCTAGAGGGCCCCAGTTCGGATCCCACATATGAGGGCCAGTGACACTGCCCTCTACAGCTAAGATACTGAACAACAGCTCAACCTGGAGCTNTAAAATTTTAATATATTTTCTTCCTATTAAAAACATTATCTATGGTCTGTTCTTCCACAACACACTCTATTTCTTACCTATCAACTGCCTACCACCTACCTCTACCAAAGACTTACTGAAATTGTGTGGAATTTTAGATCTAAAGTGTTAGTTCTCCTCCTAGATCCATATTCCATGTCCAACAGCTCATAATTTCCTTCTTTGTCCTTTTATACCACATTTTGGAAGAACTCCTTTGTCTGATCTTCTAATTCATCAATTTAGTCATTTATTACAACGCTGCTATTCAGCCTGCTATTTAAGTTTTTCTTTCAAAAAATGTTTTTAATTTCCAAAAACTTTCTTGTTCTTGTTTCTTTTTCATAGCACCCCATTGCTATTTTATGGAAATTATATTCTCTCACATCTTTGAGGATATTTTTGAACAAAAAATATTACCTTTTGTCTATTACATTCTATTTGTTTTCTCAAACATTGATCCCTCTGTTCAACTTGGTGTCCCTCTTTCATTCTGTGGATTTTCCATAAATATATAGTATATAGTGAGTCTTGGTTAACTGAATTGGTGGCTAAAGTTGGTTTCCCCAGCACACTGATTCTCAATTCTGAATGCACTGTAGAAATTACCTTTTTTAAAAAGCTCCCTAGGTGATTTTCATATGCATCCACCACTAGGAACCACTGCTTTAATATATGTGAAAATCACTCCTCTCCCTGCCATGAATGTGCACGCTGACTATGAGTTCTGGCTCTGAAGAGCATCACACATGAATGGAGGTGAGTAGGTAGCTGGGCTCCTGCAATAAGGAGCGCCATATTCACAGTGGCAACTAGAAGTTCTCTAAGGTATAACCCTGATTCTCTCTCTGGCCCTAAAGCCAGTGATGGAGGTACCCCCAACTTATATAAAAAAGTTCTAGCCACTTACTCTGTGAGTAAACACTGTAATCAAGCTATTCAAAATAGTCTTGGAACAGCTGTTCTGAAGTCTGGTAATTTATTAGCTTTGACCACTGCTATGGTCCAAATGTTTGTGTCCTCCAAAATTCATATGTTGAAATCCTAATCCCCAAGGGGATGGTGTTAGGAGGGGCGGTCTTCGGTGATGATTAGGATGAGATTAGTGCCCTTATAAACAAGGGCCCAGAGAGCTTGCTTGCCTCTTCCATCATGTGAGGATACAGCAAGAAGTTGGCAGTCTACAAAATCCAAAAGAATGCTTTCTTCAGAATTCAACATCCTTGATGCATGGCACCTCACACATAATTTGGATTTCCAGCCTCCAGAACTGTGGGAAATAAATTTGTTGTTTATAAGCCAACAAGTCTATGGTATTTTGTTATAGCAACCCAAAGGGACTAAGGCTTTTCAGTCTCTGAGCTTTGGGGTTTTCCAGAATTATGTTAGGAAAACTCACATTTCTAGTGTTTCCCCCCTTTAAGCCTGTATTGTGTTGCAGATTTCTCCACACTCTTAAGTTTTTGTTATCAATCTGACCCCATATGCTTTGCATTTTTCATAAATTCCTCAATGTTTTTGATCTTTAGATGACACACTTCCCAGCTTTTCAACACTAATAAAGATGCATTCTTATTTTCCCATTTTCTTATTCTTTTTGTTACTTCATTTTTCCTCATTATACCAATGAAAATACTTATATTAAACTACTCAGATTATACTGAAGGTTTTAAGTTGTAAAAAAGGTAGTCTTCCCCACCAATTTTCTTCCTCAAATTTGCTGTTAACACTATTCAAGTAATTACTGCTATGTTACTATTTTTCCCTTTTCATACTCCATTCTTTGGAAGTGAGTACTAAGTCTAGCCCACACTCAAAGAGAGGAATTCATTTCCATCTCTTGGAGAAGAGGAATTACTCTCCATCTCTTGGAAAAGGGAATATCTAAATATATTTATTTAAAATTCCTAAAGATTTGTCTTTTCTACCCTATTTATTTAATTATTTATATCAGTACGGACTCATGAATATTTATTTTATTTTTGGGTCAAGATTTAATGCTACAGTTATTTTACTGTTTAAATTGTTCAAGCTTTGGCCATCGGGCACTCTTTTGGGTTGGCTCCTGTGTCCTTTACTCATGTCCCCCCACCTCCCTCCCACCTGTTTTTTAGTACTTTCTTACTTTTTGGCCTTGTAAGATGCTCCAAGCTCATCTTGTGATATATACCTATTGGTTCTGTTTCTCTGCAGAACCCTGACTAATAGACTAATAGGGTAATAAATAAGGATGTTGATGAAAGAATGAATGACTGGGGTAGGGTGCAGGGATTTTTTAAAGTGAATCTGAGGCACAGCCACTGTAATCACTCATACAGATCATCTCAAGCCCCCACATATCCTTCATGTCATATTAATGAATGAATTGTAGAGTAGAATGGGAATAGCCTTTGATATCAGACGTAGGATCAAATCTCAAAGCTGACATTTACTAGGTACTGGTTTTCAAATAAGTGTTCCTTGAAATTTTGGCATCCTCACATTTGAAAGTGGGAGACTATCAATCACCAAGCCCTCAGAGGACTGTTAGGAGTTTACATGATAATACATTTAATGGATCAAGCAGCTAAAGCTCAATACATGTTATTTGCCTTTCTTCCATTTACCCCCTAATTCACTGGAAGATGGAGGTTATCTGTTATGAGTTCCATAACTGGATCCTACATTTATCATAATAGACCTCTGTCTATACAGCTATCCTTTCAGCCCACCAGAACATCTATAGCTAACTTCACCATTTATGGAGAGGGACTCTATGCTTGATTCGTTCCTCTTTAGCACTTTATCTCTCCCGTAACTATTTCTCTTTTGCTTCCAAAATATAAAGTTACCTCATAGTAAACAAGGATTTACTACCTTTTCTATCATTCAGTTTCTCTCCTCTATTCCTGTGAAACTTCTCACCTTTCTGTCTTTGGCTAGTCCCTGCTAAACCCAAAGCAGTATGCCTCCTAACTGCTCCCGCCAACCTAAACGGCTTTCTTAGAGGTCAGGCTCTATTTTTCACCAAATCAAAGGTCTTTTCTCTGTCTTCCTTCTCTTCTCTGCAGGAATTGAGGCTGCTGAACTCTCCCTTTCCTTCAAAGTATCTCCTCCGGGTTGTCTTCCTCTTCTCCAATTATGCACGATCTTTCAATAACATGAATCCTTATCTTTGATTTCCAGAGCTCAATGCTTTTTTCTATTTGCTTTCTACTTACAAATTTGCAAATTGTTTCTGTGTAATAGTGATTGTTTTTATAGTAAAGCTACCTTTCAATACTGATCTTGCTCCAAATCTTTGGCTAGGCAAGGCTCTCTTCAGAACATTTCATTTCAAAACCAATTAACAAGTCTGTTTGCAACATGTTAATCTGCCTTGCCTCTTAAAAGACCTACTTCAGGCCGGCCAAGTGGCGCATTGGTTAGGAGTTGGCTTGGGAACATGAGCTCTGAGCAGCAGGGCTGCCGGTTCCGATCCCACATGGGCCAGTGACACTGCACCCTCTACAGCTAAGATGGTGAACAACAACTCGACTGGGAGCTGGGTTGCCGTGAGTCACCGGCAAGGGCATAGGCTGCAGTGAGGCTGCAGTGGGCTGCCATAAGCTACCGTGAGTGGCCGTCCAGTGGCTGGCTACCGATCTGCCTCAGCTGGGAAGAGCGCAATGATAATACGAACATGGGCCAGTGAAGCGACATCCTCCACAACTAGAATGAAGAACAAAAGGACAGCAACTTGTCTGTTCCCCTTCCCTGATTCCCCAACGCTGTTCACCTTCCCCAGTTCCCCGATAAAATATTTTTTAAAAAAGGACCTACTTCCAATTTCTTCACGTTATCAAAACCACCAAAACTTTAACATGACTCTAAACCCAGAAAGTCTTCCAGTCTTCTCACTAAATCCTATCAATTCTTTTCACAGTCTTTTTCTCCTACTGTTTGTTACTACCGATCTTAGAATAGGCCCTGTTTTATACATGTCTGGCTCTTAATACTCTTTTTTTGCTCCCACTCTTTTCTATATTCTTCAATGGTTATATACGCCAATGTCTCAGTAATTTTTCCAATTCACTATATTTTAACATGAACCTCTCCTGCTCCAGAATCTACAGTACTGTTTCCCAACATCTACTGCATCAAATCCAAAATCTTGGGTCCCAGCTTTCATGACACTATCTAACACTACCTTCTTCACTGGCCAGTCCCACTCATTCACTTCCACCTAGTACAACACACATAGGAGCAGGGTTGCATAGCTCATCATGTCATCTACTCTTCCTCCTCCCCAATACAGGTAGGTTCTTCCCTGTGCCCCTTACAGCTACTGCATTTTCTGCTAAATCTATGCTATTCTTTCACTGAACTGACCTTTCCACTTTACTCTGCTTACCTAAATCCTATTAACTATTTAACGTCCAGTACAAGTCTCTCTTCCTCTAAAACAGCGGTTCTCAACCTGTGGGTCGCNGTTGGTTAAGAGTTTGCTTTAGAGCACGAGCTCTGAGCAACAGGATCACGGGTTCCCTTCCCACATGGGCCCGAGCTGAGCTGCCAACAGGTGGCAGGATGGGCTATACCCACCCCCAGCTGGGACTTTGAGCTGAGCTGCCGCCCAGATGGCTCAGTGGATAGAGCGTGCGCTCTTAACAGCAAGGTTGCTGGTTTAACTCCCGCATGAAAAAATAAATTAAAAAATGCTGGGGAAGAAAATGGCTGCAATCAACATCTTTTAAATTGTTATCAGTCCAAAGGGCAATAGAAGGTATCTATCTTATTATTGCTTAACTTGCATATCCTTCATGGCTAATGAGGCTGAATACCCTTACACATGTTATGAATCATTTATATTTCTTTTTTTGTGACCTCCTTATTTTTATTATCTTGACTTTTTCTTCCTTGTAATTTCAACTTTTATGTCCTGTTCAACCTGAGTTGGAGTAAAAAACTTTCCAAGTATTTATATTTCTTTTTATTCTACCCTTTTGTTAATTTTTTGTGTGTGAATTATATCCTTGCAATACAACTGGCAATAATTTTTTTTAATTTGAGATTTTTCTTTGAAGCCATCTTACATATTTTAAGTGTTATATGAGTATTTGAGAAGAGTGTATATTATTAGTTCCTTAGGTATAAGATTTTAATAAACGTTTTTAAAATTAAATGTTTGTAGTCTAGAATTAAACTTTGTCTGATAACAAATTAATATGCATTTTCTTTCATTCAACATTTACCTAAAGTGTGTATATATTTTATTTTAACCTTTCTGCATTATTTTATTTTTATATTTGTCTGTAATAACACAAATCTGGAGATTTTTTTCTATGCAGTTTAAGAGCCTTTATTTAAAAAATGAGAACTTAGGGCCAGCCGAGTGGCTCGTTGGTTAAGAGCTTGCCTAAGGTGCGAGTTCTGAGGAATAGGTCGCTGGTTCGATTCCCACATGGGCCAGTGACACTGTGCCCCAAGCAGAGCTGTCACTGAGCTGCCAACAGGTGGCAGGATGGCTCATCTGGTGAAAGCACGTGCTCCTAACAACAAGGCTGCTGGTCTGACTCCTGCATGGGATGGTGGCTATGCCCACCTGCAACTAATTGAACACAGCACCTTGAGCTGAGCGGCACAACTGGACTTGGAGCTGAGCTAGCTGCGCCCCCCCACACACAACTAAGATTGAAGGACAACTTGGCTCTTCCCCGTCCCCAATTCCCCCACACTGTTCCCCTCCCCAAAACCCCCAATAAAATAAAAAATTTTTTAAAAAGTGAGAACTTAGCCCATCAGATTTATGGTAACTATTGTTACATTTGGTCATATTCCCCTTCTCTCTCTCTCCTTCCTCTCTGAATAAGATTTTACTTTATCTTGATTGATTTTTTTTGTTTCTCTTAATTTTCCTCAATATCTTTTTTCCTCTTATATCTATTCTATTCATGAATGTACTTAAGAAACATACATAGTGGACATTTGTTTCATATTTCCTCCTCTCTACTTCGTGAAATTCCTCAATTTTCACTTAGTCATGTACCCCTCCCCAACCCAAACCTTGTGCTTTAGTGGCAGGCAGCCTTGGCAGGTCTTGGCAAATGATTTGTTTGGGGGTTTTTTTTGTTTTTTTTTTGCAACAGTGATTGGCCTCAGGTTGGTCCAATTACAGCAAAGCTCAGAACTTTTCTTTGATGGTGTGGGTAGCTATGCTTTTTCTCTTCTCAAATTTAAAAAGAGAAAAGCATGGTCGGCAGAGTGGCGCGTTGGTTAGGAGTTGGCTTGGGACGCCAGCTCTGAGCAGCAGAGCCCCCGCCCCCCGGTTCGGATCCCACATAAGGGCCAGTGACGCTGTGCCCTCTACAGCTAAGATGGTGAACAATAGCTTGACCTGGAGCTGGGCTGCTGTGAGTCGCCGGGGACAGCGTAGGCTGTAGTGGGCCTGGCTGGCAGCAGGCGTGAGCGTTTGTGAGCTGCCATGAGTCGCCTTGAGTGGCTGTCCAGCGGCCGGAGAGCAACTGCATCACCCGGGAAGAGCACAATGATAATACCAACATGGGCCAGTGAAGCAACGTCCTCCACAACTAGACTGAAGAACAAAAGGACAGCAACTTGTCT
>NW_017731526.1:1635697-1640444 GCF_001890085.2 Hipposideros armiger | reverse complement strand
AAAAAAAAATTCCCTTTCTCATGTCCATGGTTTTGTATCTGTTACTTTGTCTGGAATGCTCATATCAACTTTCTAACTGGGAACTCCTAATCATCCTCTTTGAAGCTTTCTCTGATCTCTAAAGGTTAGTCCCAAATATCCTGACATAATAGTCTACAATGCCTGAATATAAAATATACTCTATATGCTAATTGGTTTTCCCCATTAGATTATAAGCTTCTAAATGGTAGAAACCACATCTTTCATATTTGTATCCTCAACAATTAGTACTAAGTTCGGGAGTAACAGATGTTTCTGGTCTTTCTTAATTTTTCACGGTATTAACCAATGCATCATAGACTTTGGGTACTTATGTTTAAATTAGCATCTAGTAAATACTGTGTTCAGTTCCTTAACTTTTTGATATGGTGTTCCACGAACCTTCTAATAAGTCCAAAAATTTTTAAGAGCTTAGTCCACATCATTTACTAGTTCTGTATTCTTTTTAGCATCTAAGAATGTCGGGCACATGGTAAGCACTCAATAAATACTTGATGAACTGAATTAAAAACACAGTATTAGCACATTAATAGGAGCAACTTATCATGCCCTACTGATCTAATTAAAAGATCTGGCCTTCTGAAGTAGTACAATTGTGCCCACATGGAAAATTTAATGAGAGAAAGAAAAATGATCGAGTTGGACAGTTAACAGCTTTTCTCTTAGTGTGAGTTCCACAAATATTTTATGGATAACAAGAGTCAATCTCTAGAGCTCAGAGTAAAAGACTCAAGATACAGTATATCCCATGCATATTGCAAAGATTAGATGTTTAAGGAGTCTGTCACAACCATAATTACTTAAATCCCACTAACCCTTAACAAATCCATAATAGGAGTACAGGGCATAATATTTAATAGCAAAGCCAATTAATGCCAAATCAATCTATCTTAAAGATGGATATGGTTATCTTTGCATTATGTATAACACAACATTTATTCATGCAACATTTAAGTGCCTACTAATGAAAAGTGCTATGTTAGGTCCCAGGACTAGAAAGATGAAGAGAACACAGTTTCTATGTTGATGGGGTTCTAGCTCTGCCATGCTGCAGTGGTATTTAAGAATATGACGTGAATCGTTCCTCCTGGAGTTGCTCAACATGGGTACTCTGGGGGTAGTGGTATGGTGGGGAAGGTGGTAAACACATACTTATGGCAATGTGATTAGTGTCAACACAGAAATAAGTACAGGCTGTTATGGGGCCACAGAAAATAGTCAACATACTGAAGAAATCAGGAAAAGATATGGAAGGAACTGACATCCATACATAAATGCAATGTGAGTAAAGGTGTGAGGAAGCTACCAAGACAGAAACATTTGAGATGGAATCAAACCTGAAACTATGGGTGCAAGCAGAGTCAGTAGAATTCCAAAGCAAACCAATCCAACTCAAAGCAAACCACTATAAAGGACCAAAAAATAAAACACTCCTTTTCATTAAATTTGAGAATGAAACAGGTACACAAAAGAAGTTAAACCACGTGGCAGAATTAGAAACGGAGCCTTTTATTTTTTTATTTTTAGCTGAGCCATCCTGCCACCTGTTGGCAGCTCAGTGGCAGCTCCACTCGGACCGTGAATCGAACCGGCAACCCTGTTGCTTTTGAGCGAGCTCTTAACCAACTGAGCCACTTGGCTGGCCCTAGAAATGGAGCCTTTTAAACAACAGGTGGCATCAATGTTCAAAGGGAGCCAATCACTTAAGAGCTAGAGAGCTGTCAGGAAAACCTTCATAAAAGTAGAGAGAACTATTGGTGGGGAGAGGGAGCACAGGAAGGGGCATCGGTATGCTGAGAAAGACCAACATCATTAACAAAAGCAGGGATCTGAACTGCATATCTGTGGGACCATGAGGAGGTTGGAAGATTCATGTTGGGAAGCAGTGGGGGAAAAGGTGGAAACATGAGTGAAAGCCTAATTTAAAAGAGCCTGGAGGGCTGGCCGAGTGGCGCGATGGTTAAGAACTGGCTTGGGACGCCAGAGGGCCCCGGTTCGGATCCCACATATGAGGGCCAGTGACACTGCCCTCCACAGCTAAGATGCTGAACAACAGCTCAACCTGGAGCTGGGCTGCTGTGAGTCCCCAGCGACGGCTAGGCTGCAGCCCCTGTGGCAGTGGGTTGCCATGGGCTACCGTGTGGAGCCAGTAGCCAGCGTGAGCGGCCAGCAGCCTCAGTGAGCGGCCGTGTCCAGAAGCCGGTGACTGATCTGCCTCCCCCGGGAAGAGCGCAATAATGGTGCCAACTTGGGCCAGTGAAGCAACGTCCTCCACAACTAGACTGAAGAACAAAACGACAGCAACTTGTCTGTTCCCCTTCCCCCAATTTCCCAGCATTGTTCCCATCCCCCAATTCCCCAATTCAAAAAAAAAAAAAAGAGAGCCTGGAACACAAGTAGCAAATTAGACATTGTTCTAGACTCATAAGAGTTCTCAACCCTGACTGCTGAGTAGAAACACCAGGGGAGCTTTAAAAAATATACTGTATCAGGGCCAGCCGAGTGGCTCAGTTGGTTAAGGGTTAACTTAAGAGCACGAGCTCTGAACAACAGAGCCGCCAGTTCAATTCCCACATGAGCCAGTGACGCTGCGTCCGAGCTGAGCTGCCAACAGGTGGCAGGATGGCTCAGCTGGTGAGACCATGTGCTCCTAACAAGACTGCCTGTTCCATGGTGGGCTACACCCGCCAGCAACTAAGACTGAACTCAGCACCTTTATTGAGCTGCCACCCAGGTGGCTCAGTGGATAGAGCGTGTGCTCTTAACAAGGCTTGCCAGTTCGACTCCCGCATGGGATGGTGGCTATGCCCACCCTCAACTAAGCACCTTGAGCTTAGAGGCCATGACGAGCTGCCGACAGGCAGCCAGGTGGCGACTGGTGCCCTTCACAACTAAGATTAAAGAACAACAACTTGGCTGGTCCCCCTCCCCCAATTCCCCAATATATATATATATACTGTATCTATGGCTGAGACTCCATATCAAAAATAAGAGAAACTCTGGGGGGGCATTAAAATATAAAAGCACACAGGTGATTCTAATGTATAGTCTGGCTTGAGAACCACTGGGCTAGAGAATAGGAAGGTAAGGCATGACAGCTATGGTTAAGACCCAAGCTTGATTTCAGTCCACGTTTATAAGCAACAATTTTGAGTTGATTACCCAGTGAGGCTTATCTTCTAAACTGAGTTAAACATTCTCAATTTTAGTGTTTCTTTTCCCTTGTTGACAATGCTAAGCTCTGAAAATAGGAAAATAACCTATCAATTTCTCTTACATGACTGTTTCACTGACTGCACAGTCCACAACTTTTGAATTTTATTTCTATGATGTCCCACAGACAACTAACTTAGAAGATAATTATTTCAGTCCTATGCAATTAAGATCCCTGCAATTAAGTGCTTTTATATTAAGGAATGTTCGAGGCTGCATCCATGTCTCGATTTTATAAAATTTCGCTTTTAAATATAGAGAGAATATAATACCTATGTATACAAAAGTCATATGCTTAGACTAGAGCAAAATGTGAGATTAAGTATTCATTCTTGTAGTACCTGGAGACATTATATTATACTGTTCTTGGTTTCAAAAGTGCAATGATTACAAAGTATATTTTGCAACAAATACTTTCAGAGTACTTCACAAATAAAGAAAAACAACGAATGCATCCCATAGAGCAACTCTGTACTATATTAAACGTGTTCTATGTAGGAGGGAAAAGTCTTCAAGGTGACTGGAGAGTATGACAGCCTGTTGATCCTTCGAAAAATAGGATTTTTTTTTAAAGAAAAAGCATAGTTATGAATATGCTTTAGGTTCCATGTTACTCATGAAGGGTTTATTCAATAAATCTGCACTTTGTTCATAAGTAAGCAACTTTCTTCTTTATGACAAACTTAAGTTAGCCATACCTGTCTTAGTTTGTCATGGTGTTAGGTCGCTGTATTTACTTAATGGTAAAAATGGTTTTAGAATATAAGTTGGAAGCCTATAGTTGGGATTCCACACATAGGTTTATGGAATCTCTTATTTCCAGATGAAGTTAATAAATTCAATGGACCATACCGAGTGCAACCGTAGGGAGTAACTGGGGAAGAGGGCAACGAGTATAGGAGAACCCCGCAATCAAAATGTTGAACATGAACAAGAGTCCAGAAATATTTCCTCAGAAATACGGAACTAGATTCCAAGAGTTGGCCATTCGCTCCTACCGCTCCTATTCAGAAAAGAAAAGAAAGAGGTTTCTGAACAAAACGCAAGCCTAACTCTCCGACGTAGAGGTGAGAGTTTAAAAGCAAGTCACGTGAGTCTGACCAGTGGGTCCGAAGCAAATTCCGAGGGCAAGAAAAGGACAGAGAATGAAGGAGGCAGGAAAAGGTGAAGGAGGCGAGCAAAGGCTAGTCGGTGTGAACCTGGATGCCCAGCTCTTCATGCACCCGGGGCAGAGTGGAGCTTCTCTCTCCCCGCGCGCATCGGGGCGCAGTGAGGCCCCCAAGGGCCTGGGACCAGGGAGCGCTGGGCGGCCGGAGGTCAGGGAGAAGAGGGGTGCACGCACCGTCCGCGCTCGTACCCCACTAGGCTCCGCATGCATGGGTCCCCACCTAGGAGGCACACTTTGCGCAACCCTAGCCTCCAGGAGCAAGGAGGGGGTGGGTGGAGCAGAGCCCGGAGCCGCCCCCCGGAGCCGCCCCCGCAGCCCCGGCCCCCG
>NW_017731526.1:1598819-1635367 GCF_001890085.2 Hipposideros armiger | reverse complement strand
CATGGGTCCCCACCTAGGAGGCACACTTTGCGCAACCCTAGCCTCCAGGAGCAAGGAGGGGGTGGGTGGAGCAGAGCCCGGAGCCGCCCCCCGGACTCCCCGCCCCTCCCGCGGCAGCCGCTCAGCACGCGAACAGCCTACCCTGGGTGCACCGCGCTCCCGCCCCTGCCACTCAGCTCACCAATCCAGCCCCAGGGAGGCTGCCGTGATAGCCAATCAGAACCAGGGACGCCGTTGAGCTAGGCTAGAGGGCGGGAGGAGGTGTTAAGAAAACGGAAGAGTGAACGGACCTCGGGCGGCCCAATGAAGAGGGCCGGGGGGCGGAGGTGTGCAAGTTGGGTTGAAGGAACAGGAAATATTCTTAAAGGTAGAGTGATGGGCAGGAAGGAAAGCCAGTAAGTGAATGAGAAAGAGGTGGGCCTGGTCCCTTAAAGGGGACGCCTTGAGAACAGAGAAAAGGAGGTGTTTTAAAAACTTCTTTGTATCCTGTTCTCTGTTATGCTTTCCACGTCTTTCAGTAGGAGTTTGAAGTGGAAAAACTTAAAAGGAAAAGGGCACGGAGGGCTTTCAAGAGTTCCTCTAAAACTAGAGGGCAGAAAGGCAGGATGATGCCTCTGTAATAAGGGGTGGAGAAGAAAGAAGAGAATACAGAGGTCTCCGACTGCCCTTTCGTTGGAAGATCGTTGCCGACCTGACGCTACTCGAATTTGTAGGCTCTGGTCATCCTTCGTTTGCAACAAAGCACAGATTCCTGCGAACGGAGACAAATGTGTTCAGAAATGTCCTGGGGGCCTCGCAGCTGGGGGAAGAGAGTATGTGGCCTTGGGGGATGAGGGTTGGAATCTCAAGTTTAGGTTCCTAGAGACCTATATCTAGGAGGCATAGAGCCGTGGCTGATGGAATGGAGACCTGAGGGTCGCCTAACTCCGTGATGGGTTTGGAGCCCTGGGACCGTGGTCAGAACTCCCGTTTCCTGGTTCCGTTCATATGCCATAACCCCTCCCCTCCTGAAACAGGTGTCCTCTACACAGTGGTGGTCAAAGATTTCCAAGTGCTTGGAAATGTCCCAGATCTTAGATGTCCATGGGCTAGACCAGGTAACTTCCAGAAGGCGCACACAGGGCATGGCATATCGGAAATTACTTGAGCCTGTGTACAGAGAAATCTGACCTTGTATTGAGAAAAAGTGTCAAGTTAAACAGTAACCGCATCATATATTTGTACAGCAGTTTAAAAGCTATGATGAAACAGGCCTTTAAAGTTGCTTATAAATTGTGGCACTAGAAACAGTCTGGAAATTTTCTTTAACTCTTGCATCTCAGCATATGAAATTCTAATTAGCCTCAGAATGAATTTAGCACACCCAAATCAAAGCTGTATATGAGTAAGACCCTAGGAGTCAGGGCCTAATAGTAATGCCAATAGCACCTCCATGAAATTGTATAGTATTAGTATGTCCAGTATTAATTTAATCCTCATTCCTTACCGAGGCCCAAATCCCAGTCATAGATCTTTTCATCGTCTTTGCCCGTTGGACATTGGTTCACTGTATTACATATGAGAAGATGACATCAAATAATCGCACTAGTCCAATTTTCGGGCTAGCTGGCGCATGCTGTTGATAAAGTATGGTGGCCAAGTGAAACTTGTCTCCCTGCCTCCAGGACAAGTCCATTTTTCACATGGCGTGAGTGAATCTGATTTTTACCACAGGCTTAAGACCCTTCAGTGGCTCTAAAAAACTGTTTGCATGCCTTAGAAGCCTCTTGCTTGCATCCCCAGTTTCATGTCATGACATCTCTTTTTTTTTTTTTTTTTTTTTTTTTTTTTTTTTACTTCTGGGGATAAATGACAAGGGGAGGGGACTGCCGGAGTCAGGGGCTGCGGGAGCGGCTCCGGGCTCTACTCTACCCATCCCCTCCCTGCCCGGGGCCGCGGGGACTGCGCAAAGTGTGTGCCTCCTTCGTGAGGACCGCTGCTTGCGGAGCCTGGTGGGGTGCGAGCGCGGGTGGTGCGTGCACCCCTCTTGTCCCCGACCTCCTAGCGCCCGGCGCTCCCTGGTGCCAGTCAGGGGGAAGGGTCGCACTGCACCCAGGCCCCCAGACGCATGTAGTGTGAAAGAGGCTCCACGCTTGCGTTTTCTGTTTAGAAGCTTTCAGAAATGAATGGCCGCGATACAAGTGAATGGTCAACTTTTGAAATCTGCTTCTGTTTATCCGGAAGAAACTCCCTAGTTGTTTTCCAAAGTGGTTGTAATACTTTGCATTTTCAACAATACCCTGGGTGCCAAAAAAATGTATACACGTGGACACTGGTCAACGTGTCTCAAAGCAGTAGTTTGCAGTAA
The DNA here is from genome assembly GCF_001890085.2 of Hipposideros armiger. NCBI lineage: Eukaryota > Metazoa > Chordata > Mammalia > Chiroptera > Hipposideridae > Hipposideros > Hipposideros armiger. Next base: position 1,633,020 of record NW_017731526.1, on the reverse strand, counting down.
TCAGAAGTGTTTGCACGCTGTTGGTAACCACTTTGAGCACCCCTTGTAATTGCAGATTTAATCGTGACTTGTTATGGGTATATAGTATTATAATTTTAATAGTTTCCTTTCTTAAAATGTGTATATATATATTTTTTGGCACCTGTATATGCAGTTTCCAGATACTCCACATCATTGCCAAACCTTGATATTGTCAGTCTTTTGAATTCTAGCCCTGACAGTGAGTGCAAAGTAGACTCCCGTGATTTTAATTTTCATTCCTCTAATTATTAGTGTTGTTGAGCATATTTCCATATGTCTGTTGGCCGGTGGCGTAGCTTCTTTGGTAGAGTATTTGTTTTAAACTTTAGCCTATTTTTAAGTCACAATGTTTGTCTTATTGAGTCGTAGAGGTTCTTTGCATGTTCTGAATAAAAGGTCTTTCTCAGATACATGTTGTGCAAATATTTTCACCCAGCCTATATCTTGAAAAAACAAAAACAAAATAGCTTTATTGAGGTATGGCAAACTGAACATATTTAAAATATACAATGGTAAGTTTTGGTGTATGTATAAAACTGGAACCATACTCGACAATAAAAAATGAACAAATACTCATATTTGCTTATGCTTAACCTCGTTAATTCCTGCCTCTTGCCCTCATCCTGTTCTCCAGGCAACCACTAATCTGCTGTTACTACACATTCGTTTTCAGTTTCTAGAATTTTATATAAATGGAATCATTCAGTGTATATACAGTCCTTTTTTGGTTTATCTTCTTTCATCCAGCACATTTTTTGTTTTTGTTTTTGAGATTCTCCAATCAATAATTAATTAGCTTTTGTTGCTAAGTAGTATTCCATTGTATGAATATATCATATGTATTCACACTAATGGACAGTTAAGTTAGATTGTTTGCAGTTTTGGACTATTACAAATAAAGATGCTGGAACATCTGTGTACAAATCTTTGTATGGACATTTGTTTTCATTTTCCTTGGTAATACTTGGGTAATAAAAATCCAGTGGAATGGCTGATTCATATGGTATCTGTACCTTTTTTAAAATAGCTGTTTTCCAAAGTTGTATCATTTTATATTCCCACCAGTAGAGTATGAGAATTTGAATTGTACCATATCTTTGCTAACAATATGTTCAGTCTTATATTTTTAGTCATTCTGATAGCTGAATAGTGGTATTTCATTGTGACTTTTTCATTTCCTTAATGACTAATGGTACTAACGATCTTTTCTTGTACTTATTGCCCATTTTTTATTGGGTTGTTTGTTATTTACTGAGTCTTGAGGGTTCTTTATATATCCTGGATACATGTCCTTTGTCAGAAACATGATAAGCAATATATTCTCCCAGTTCCTGGGTTGTCTTTTCATTTTTATAACAGTTTTTTGAATAATTTTTAAGTCCAATTTCTCAATTATTTCTTTTGGATTGTGCTTATGGTGTCATAGCTAAGAGATCTTTGACTAACACAAGGCTGCACAGATTTTTCTCCTGTGATTTTTGTAGAAGTTTTTAGTTTCATGTTTTATATTTAGATTCATAGTGCATTTTAAATTAATTGTTGTATATTGTGGAAGTATGGATCAAAGTGTATTTTTTGCGTTGGGCAATTCAGTTTTTCCAGCACTAAAGACCATCCTTGCTCCACTGAGTTGCCTTCATATGTTGAACAAAAATCAATTGACTATGCATATTTATGGTTTTATTCTTGGAGCTATTCTGTTCCATTGATCTATTTGTCAATCACACTGTTTTGATCACTGAAGCTTAGTAAGTCTTGAATTGTAAGACTTGTAGTGTAAGCCCACCAATTTTCTTATTCTTTAAAAAATTGTTTCAATTATTCTAAGTTCTTTGCATTTCCACATAGACTTAAGCTTGTCACATTAAAAAAAAAAGCCTGTAAAATGTTTACTGAGATCTGTAATTCAATTTGAAGATAAGTTACAACTTAACATTGAGTCCTTGGACTCATGAATATGTTCTATCTCTCCAATTATTTGGGTCTCTTAAAATTTCTCTCAGGACAGTTTTATAGCTTTCTGTACACAGGTCTTGCGTATATTTTGTTAAATTTATCCCTATATAGCTCATTTTTTTTGTTAGTGTAAATGTTATTTTTTTAATTTCAATTTTTAATTTATGTTGTTGGAAATAGAATTGATATTTGTATCCTGTGGCCTTGTTACACTCACTTATTAGTTCTAATAGCATTTTTTAAAGTTATCTTAGCATTTTCTACTTCATCATTTCATCTGCAAATAAAGATCAGTTTCTTTATTTCTCTCCAGTCTGCATGCTTGTTATTTTTTTCTTCTTAGTGGGCTGGGAAGGACTCCCAGTGCAATAAAGTATAGAAATGGTGAGAGCAGTCATCCAGGCCTTCTTCCCAATCTTAGACATAAAGCATCCAGTTTTTCACTATTAAGTATGATGGTAGTTGTAGGCTTTTTATAGAAACCTTTTTTAAGGTTAAGTTCCTTTTTATTTCTTTTTTGTTCAAAGTTTTTATCATGAATGTGTGTTGAATTTTGTCACTTTTTTTCTGCATCTATTGAGATAATCACATTTTTTTCCTTTAAATTTGTTTACGTGATGAATTATGTAAACTGATCTTCAATTGTTAAATTAACCTTTTAATCCTGGGACTAATCCTTCTTGATCATGATATACCCTTTTAATAAATCACTGGCTTTGATTTGCTAATATTTTCTTAAGGATTTTCTTGTCTTCATGAGAGATATTGGTCTATAGTTTTCTTGTAATATTTTTGTCTTATTTTGGTATCTGTATAATGCTATTCTTATAAAATGAGTGAGGCAATATTCTTTTCTCTATTATTTTCTTGAAGAGTGTAGAATTGGTACTATTTCTTTCTTAAATATCTGATAGAATTCACGAGAAGCCGTTGAGGCCTGAAATTTTCTTTATGGGAAGGATTTTAACATAAATTCATTATCTTTCACTTGTATAAGGCTGTTCAAGTTACTTTTTTTTTTCAGTTCAGTATTTGATTTTGGGGGCAACAGTTTTATTGATATATATAATTCACATACCATTGTGAAAAGTTGACATAGTGGAGCCATTTTTAAATGGAGATAGAACAGACATTCCAGAGGAACTGCCTGGTATATCTTGCTCCTTGAACATTTTGGAATGTTTGAACTGGACAAAATAAGCTTTGGACTGGACCAAATCAACACTGCCTCCCTTACAAACAACTGTTTGCAAAGCTAATAGGAAAGCAGACATCCTGATCACAAGGACTGATGATTACGGGCTCTTTCTGAAGATAGAATCAGCAACCAGCCATACATAGCTAAAGTGTAACTCAGCTTGTTAGCAGCAACAGAAATTTCTTCTATTCACGTAATTACTCTCTTCCTTTTCTAAAACAATAAACAAAAGAAAAACCTTCCCGTATAATGGGGACACTATTTTGGTTTCTGCTTAAATCTGTGTTATCCCAATTGCAATTCTTCTTGATTCCCCCCAAAAAACGCTTGTTGCCTCTCATTTTGGTTTTTTACTTTTTAGGTTGACAGTATATAATTCATCCATTATGGCTGAATAATATTGCATTTTATGGATATAAAATATTTTATCCATTCATCAGTTAATGGACATTTGGGTTGCATCTGCTCTTTGGCTACTCTGAATAGCACTGTTGTGAACATTCTTATCCAAGTTTTTTGTGTATGTTTTCATTTCTTTTGACTATATACCTAGGAGTAGAATCGCTGAGCCTATGACTCTACATTTAACCTTTTGCAGAACTGCCAGACTGTTTCTTTTTGAGTGGCCTCAGTGATTTGTCTTTCAAAAAATGTGTTGATGTCATCTAAGTTGTTGAATTATTGAATAAAGTTTTTTGCAGTATTCCTTTATTATCCTTTTATTGTTAAGTTCTGTAGTGATGTCCTCTTTCATTAGTGATATTGGTAATTTGTGTCGTGTGTGTGTGTGTGTGTGTGTGTGTGTGTGTGTGTGTGTGTGCGCGCGCGCGCGGTTTCTTTTTTTTTGTCTGGCTAGAGGAAAGGTTTATCAACTTTTTTTCTTTCAAAGAAGTAGCTTTTGGTTTTTTTCCATTGTTTTCAATTTCATGGATTGTGCTTTTTATTATTTCCTTCCTCCAACTTACTTACTGGCATTTCTTCCCCTAGTTTCTTAAGGTGGAAGCTTAGATCCTTTATTCAAGACCTTTTCTCATATACACATTTAATGAGCACTTGAGTTTAATCCCACAGCTTTGATATAGTGCTTTCGTTTTCCTTCTGTTCATTTTCCCCCTAATTTTTCTTGTGATTTCTTCTTAGACACGAGTTATTTGGAAGCATGTTGTTTAATTTCCAAAAACTTGGCGGATTTTCCAGATAGTTCAGTTATTGATTTCTTGTTTAGTTCTGGTGTGGTTCAAGAACACAGTTTGCATGGTATCAATTCTCTTGTTACTTTTGACTTATTTTATGGCCCAAGATATGGTTCACTTTGGTGAACAATTGTGCGCTTGAAAAGAATGTGTATTCCTATGTTGTTGGGTGAAAGTCTATATATGTTAGGTCAAGTTGGTTGAAAATGTTATTCGTATCTTCTAAAACCTTACTTTCTATATACCTGTTTTACTATTTATCAAGAATTTGAAATCTCCAATTACAATTGTGGATTTGTCTATTTGTCATGTCAGTTTTTTCATTTTTTTTTTAAGATTTTATTGGGGAATTGGGGGAGGGGAACAGACAAGTTGCTGTCCTTTTGTACTTCAGTCTAGTTGTGGAGGACGCTGCTTCACTGGCCCATGTTGGTATTGTGATCATTTCGCTCTTCCCAGCTGAGGCAGTCGGTCACCGGCCATTAGACGGCCGCTCTCAGTGGCTCACCATGGCAGCTCTCGCAACTGCCGGCCGCCAGCCACTCACGATAGCTTATGGCAGCCCACTGCAGCCTATGCCGTGGACATCACCTCACAGCAGCCCAGCTCCAAGTAGAGCTGTTGTTCATCATCTTACCTGTAGAGGGCGCAGCATCGCTGGCCCCCATGTGGAATCCGAACTGGCAGCCCTGCAGCTCAGAGCTCACGCTCCCAAGCCAGCTCTTAACCAACTGAGCCACTTGGCTAGCCCAATCATATTATTTTTAATAGCTGGGTAATATCAAGACATATTTTAAACTTACCCCTAATATTATCCAGGATTTTGCTTGGTTCAGATTGTGAACATTATTGTACAGGTAGCTTCCCCCAACTTGGATTATAAAAGATTTGTTTCTCCGAAACAAAGTAGTGAGTGGTCATGGCTTAGATGGAGTCACCCAACATGTACACCAATCCCAGCTCAGCCCCTTACCTAGTGAGCTTGAGAAAGTTTTCTTTAAGCCTGTTTCTGAAACTGTAAATTATGGAGCTTAAGTTCTTACCACAAACTGTGCGAGTTAAGTGAGATAACTTGTATAGAGCACGTACCACAGTGCCTGATACATAAGCTTTCACTAAGTGCTGTAACAAATGAATCCAGTACCAGGCAGCAGGGTTAGGCCAGCCAGGACGCAAATATTTTCAAATTCTCATTAGGCAAAAATAAAGCCATCATTTTGTAAATTGTCTCGTTATCAGAATTCCTTTTTCCATTATTTCCTTTGTGAATTACCCTATTTCCCCATGTATAAGACGCATCTTTTTTCAAAAAATTTGGGGTCTAAACACTGGGCGCGTCTTATACAGTGGTTGTAGATTTCAAATGCCATAGATGGAACTGAGGATAAGGCAATATATGAAGACAGTGATTCGCCATCAGACACAGATGAGGACAAGCTAATAGTTGGGAGTTTTGACAGTGATGAGTTGTATGAATTTTATGAATAAAACTTGAGTTCAATAACTTTATGTAATACATTTTTTTCAAATTTCAGGCCCCAAAATTAAGGTGCGTCTTATACAAGGGAGCGTCTTATACATGAGGAAATACGGTATATCCTTTCATTATGAAAAGATCCGTTTTAGAGATGAGCTCTTTAAAACAGTAACTTTGTCTTAATGCAACATTTTGCAGTTTCCTTTTTGATAAACATTTGTAATTTTGTTGAATCTGACCATTTAAAAAACCTTTGATTTTTATTAAAACCTTCCTGGAGGATATATGCCTGTTAGAATTTTGTTAAACTTCACTGTTTTGCAGACATTTTTTATAGGTATTTTAAATTCTTTACATCCATGACTGCTTTATATTACTTGTCTTTCATTAATTCACTCAGTAAATTCCAAAAGCATTTCATATATTGTATAAACTCATAGTTTTTACTAAATTACCTCTCCTTTGTGGTAAGTGTGAATGGGTTAGCTTTCCCTTTTTTAGCTGGTGAGTACTTAGATGCTCCTGATAACTTGTGCTTATTAGCTTTTATTAAACTTGGTTCTGTAGTGAAACGTTGCTGAGACTTCTTGTGGTAGTTACAGTTGTTGGAGTTATCAGTGTTTTAACCACAACCAAGTACATAAGACAAGGTATGAGGAAACCTGCACAGACAGCTGTAAACAAAGGTCATATAGATTTGTGTGTAAAATAAATGAATTGAATCACGTACCTAATAGGTGGTTATTCCTAGCATCAACCATTTGGGGAATAAGTTTGTTAGTGATCAGAAACCCAAATCAAGACAAGACCTAGGGAGGTAGAAGAGTTTACTTTGAATTCTAATGCAAAAGATCAAATTGAAGGTCACTCCTAATTTGGCTGATAGTATGATCTCCAGCTAAGATGGCAGCTGAGCTAGTTTGCATTTTCTAAATCCAAGGGGACCAGCAGAACCTCTACAATGTACGTTAGATGGTTTTTGCTGCATAAAGTCTGAATTTGTATCCGTTTTGCACTTTCATAGTTTGTTTCAGCTCCTCAATGAGTATGAGGCCTTTTGTTTACACTCAAACCAGTGTTAAAGGAAAGCAAGTCGCTGTAGAAAATATTCCTCTCCATCAAGTTCCTTCCAAAGGTCAAGTCAAGATCCTTGGAGGCTCTCTGTTATTTTAGTAGAGGCAGGCCTTTAGACATGAATTCTATGTAATTAGAATTTTACTTCCCTTCAAAGAGGCCAATTCTTATCTGCCTAGCTCACTGACATATCCCTAGTGTCCAACAGTAGGTGCTCAATAAATTTGTAGAAACAATTTACAATTTTCACATCAGCAAGAGACAGGTAACTTTCTCACATAGGAAGATGGTAAGAACAGTCATGAAACTGCTTTGAGGGTGCTATAATAAAGCCCTCCTCTTACCCAATTTTACTGTTACATATACTAATTATTTCAAGTTGTGTTTTCAGGTTTTACCTGCATAAGCAGTTATATATATATGGCACTTGACAGTTTTATTATACTTTAATGTAGGAGATTGTTAATGACAAATAGGATTTAAGGTTGTTCAAACCTTTATAGAGAACTTTTGATATTTCCAATATGGTTTCTAAAAGATGAATTAAGTAAATGAGTTCCAGAAGTTTGACCAAGGAAGCAAGGAAAAAACGGTACAAATATCCCGTTTAAGCTGTAGCTATTTAGAACATGATTTATACCACTTAGGTCCTTTATAAATGCAGATGTCTTGAGTTTTTGAGGACAGTAAATAAGAGTAAAACCGGAATGAAATTCAGCTGTGTGGCAAATCAGCTTTAGTAAATCAGAAATATCTAATTCAAACTTCACAAACTCCAAAATATTCCCTCCCAATATCTTCCCAAATGTTGTATTTAAGCTTTCATCACAATTATAAAAACCATAATTCAAGATTTAAATTCTAGGCTAGTGATTGCTTCATATTAACTTTATGCTCCCAACTATTTGTGGAGCAGACTTTGATTCTAGATAATTCTGCCTAAGAAAGCAAATGTTTGAGAGAATTGAAAAGGTTGAGAATGTTTGCCCTGGTAAGATTATTCTGACTTCACATTCCTCAATGTTCTATCAAGATAACTACACCTAAATTTAAAACTCTGACTCAAGCCCTTTTTCCCATATGACTGTTACTTGGCTGTATCATAAACTAGGACTAAATTCATGTGGTACAGCCTTATAAGCATAGTCCAGTTCAAGATCCTCTGCCATATGATTTATTCCCTGAAAAACTCTTTTACAGGCTCACACCACTCCTACTCACTGCAGTACTCAATTTACCAGGAACGTTCAAATCACCCAGCTAGAAAAGCACCAATCTGGGAGACAGGTTAGTTTACCGTTACCCAGCCAAAAACCCAACCATAAAAAAACTTTTAGGCCCACTCCCTATTTCTTTTACATTCTGAATAAAGTACCGTGTCTTCTAACCTTCATTTAGGAAACTAAGCCCTTTAGAACATAAAATAACAAACTTTCCAACTATCCTGCCTTCGTTTGTCACCAAAGCCCAACATTTTCTCCAAGCGTAATATGGAGCCAGGTCCATTGATCCCCACCTCCCAGTGTTAATATTTCTTGTGTATTCCCCTCCCACACTGTACCAACCTGGTACAATAGTTGGTCTGTGTGACCAATGCAGTCCAGTGGAAGTAATGGGTACGTAACTTCTGAAGATAGGTCATACAAGAATATGGCTTCTGCTTACTTTCCTGGATCGCTCACTCTGGGGAAACCTGTCACTTAGGCAGCCCTGTGGAGACACCCACAGATGGGTCCCTCCAACAGCCAAGTGAGCCATCTTAGACATGGCTCCTCCAGCTCTAGTCAAGCTTTTCAGTATGATGCAGCCCTGGCTGAATTTCATGGCAACCTCATGCCAGAATCACCTAGCTAAGCTGCTCCTGGATTCCTTAGAAACTGTGGGTGATAACATATTTGCTGTTCTAAGCTGTTAGATTTGGGGATGATGTGCTCCATGGTAATAACTAAGACACAATGGGCAAAGATCACCACCCATTGTTTCTTGAATGGAATAAGTGAAATTCTAATTACAACACTTTTGACTAAGTTATTAAGCATTGAGTTAATTTTGTTAAAGACAGAATTTTAAATCTGTGATATTCAGGAAAAACTCAAAAAGCAATTCCCAACTCACTCAACTACTGAACTACTTTCTCACTGCTAACAAAAAACAAAGTTTTGAATATATTGTATATCACCTGTAGTCAATGCGCACCACTAATGAGATCACAGCCTGAAGTGTCAGGTATTTTTATCAATTACATTCAAAATATTGCAGCAGTTAAGACAGCTATTTGGATTTTTTTTTTCTCTCATTGGGACTGAACTGCAGATACTGGGAAGTGTTTCTAGCCAAGTTTCAAAAGGTCTGAACTAGGAGGCCTTGATTACCCTTGGCCTATTTTAATTTAAGTTAGACTAAACTTAAACCTGGTTTTAAGTTAGATCTAAAGAAACGTAAAAGTAGTTTGAAAATAAAACCGGGCAACAGTAAACAATGACTACATACAGCTACTGATCTCAGAATTCAATACAATGTAGGGTTTTCTTTGACATTTACCACACTTCGCAGATTACTACCAGAACATCACGTTTATTTCAGATGTAACAGTAATGTTAAAATCAACAAGTTTAATTCTTAACTGCACCAAGTAAACTTACCCATTTAAGTATTTTTAAAGTTATTCCCTCCAAAAAACTGAGGGAGCTTTTCTTTTCCACCCCATATACCACGGTTTCCCAATAGTTCTGTTTTTGGAGGACTTTCGATTGATGAGCAAAACTGCTTTGGGGATACTGCAGAACTTCTTTCCCCAAATAAAAATTAATCTGGACAAATTACATATTGCATAGATTTCTCTGCAGATTCTTTTCTTTAGAACCTAAATGCAATTACCATACAGCATAACTTTTACCTATTTGCTCCACAGTAAAAACTATCTGTCCTGAAAAATATGATGGATATATCCTGTGATCTTCCAGTTAATAGAACTGATTTACCTCAATGATAATTATTTATCATATTCCAAAATAACCAATTCAACATGGGACATTATTTGTCTTTACTGATTCACAGGCAGATGAACTAGTGCCCAGCTTCTACCTCTTCTAAATCCTCCTCACGTGGATGGAATTATTTAATACAAGTCTGATGTAGGACAATTAACCCTTTACAAACATTTACAATTTAGGTTAGTCATTGACTAGCTTGGGAAAAGAAACACTATAATGATAGGGAGCCTACATACTCAATTCAAATTTTAATATTTTTTCCTCCTTAAATAACATGTACTTGTCATGAGGCAGCTATTCGGTTTTCAATAACCACATTTAGGGATACATTCATAGGACTGATCAGATAGTCCAGGTGAAATGGTTATATTAATAGAAATAGAGGCAGTGACATCTCAGAAAACACATTTATATATCAAAACCTATTTTGATATCTGGAAGTTTACAAAAAGGCTGAATTCTTCAAACTAATTATGCCTTCTGTAACTCAAGCACTCCTCTCTTGGCAAGAGCAAGCTGAAGCTTATCCATGAAGATAAAGGTGCTTAATACTAAACTTTTCTTCTAAGCTTAGATTTAGGCTGAAGAAACTGATACCCAAGAAACCAGCATGGTCTTTCTACATTTTTACTATCTTAAGAATTGAACCCTATAAACTCATTCATCAATTGTCTTCCTTTTTTGTATTATTCTTGGCACTCAATTAAGACTGTTGAAGTCTACTGTACTTTGTACTTTCACATTCTCAAATAAGAACTTACGATTATAAAATGTACATAAACGTTGTATAAAATAATTTTGTTATTTAACATATTAGGAGAGACGAGACTTTTATACCAGAATTTACGTAAGAGGATAAATGTTATGAACTAACCTTCCTCTTAAAGTCAAATGACAGAATCTTCAAGCTCTGTGCATTGTTTTAAAGTCTAATGACAATATTTGCTGGGCCACCAGTATTAGCAATCTACAAAATTTTAAATATTGGAGATGGGAATATGGAGAAAAATTTTGGTTGTCTCCTATCTTACAAAAAGTTATCAACCCTTCAAAGCCACTCCTTATGTGCCAGAAAATGATCTGGCATAAACTAGTCCTGTCAGTAGAGGAGGTCACAGTGACACTTGCATTATTAACACTCCTAGACTTTCTTTTCCAAGAATAGAAGCAATATATTTAACAATTCTCCCTCCCCCAAATCCTTAAACTCACTATCATAGGCACAGAATGTAAGCAAATCTGGGATGTTCTCCAACAGATAAGCAATAGCACAGCTATGTTATTCTCAAAAATACTGTCTAGATATTCTTTCCTATATAATCAAATGCTCAGTGGCCACACTTTTAACACCCTGCATTAGCTGACATTAAATGCATTTATTGTGCCACAAGTCCATCTAAGCTTCCTTTTAAGTATGTTTTAATATGTCCAAGAGACAACACCTGCTTCAGGTTTCTTTAGGGGTATTAACCTATAAGGACATCAATTCCATTTTCGATGTTAGACTAACTACTGTGGGTTTACTGAAAAGGTCAGGAGAAAAAAATTAAGTCACAACAAACCTCTTTAGGTCAGTTAAAGGCCATATATCTAGCTGGGATATTAAAAAAATTAATCTCACCAGCCCACACTCTAAAAGTTAATGCCACTAATAACAATCAACAGCAGGAAAAACAAACCTGCTAACAACCAGCCCACTCGTTAGCAAAAAGCAGTTTAACGCAAATACTGAGACCGAAGTCTAACACTACCTACCCCAACTGTCCCACCCGCCCTCCATCACCAGCGAGGAAGGAGGAAATAATTGCTTAAAAACACAAAATAAGCTTAGTATTTCTTACAAGGACAACAAAAGTCCAACTCCTGAGATAGTGCTCAGAAGTACAAAAGGTGGGGTGAAGGCAATGTCTAGGGATTAGTATCCCATAAACAGTCTTGAAAAACCCAAAGTACCACAAACACATTAAATTTGTCTATGATTAGCGAACAAGATATTGCTGCTGCTTTTTCTTTTGAAATATACAATATTTTGTAGGCTCTGCCCTTCAATGTGAAAGCAGGACATTAAAAAAAAGGCTAAAAAAGTGAAACTGACACCCAAGTTGGAGGGGGGACCATGTATCTTAACTGTGACACTGAACTGATCTATACCTTCTCCTTCCTACAATCAAACCAACTCACAAAAGTCAGAGAACTAAAACAATCCAAACATGATTAATTTTAAAAGTCCTTGGAAGTATTAAACTTTTAGAGGAAAGGGAGGGAAAGGAAGAAAAACAAGAACAAGGAGGAAAAGCTTTAAAAGAAAGGGGGGAAAAAATCAAAGGGCCTCTTTTATTTGGCGACAAGCAAGTGCAAGAAAGTTCATTTGTAATCCATTCAGTTGTCTGTCTTTTGCACATCTGCATTCTGGCCAGAAGGGACTTTGAGGTTTTTCTGCAGCACGTGAGCATCTGCAGGCTCTATCCTCTTATAGTAGTTCTTCTTTGTCTCAATAATCTCAAAGCCAAACTTCCTGTAGAAGTCAATTGCCGACTCATTGCTGATCTGGACGTGCCTGAGGTATAAGAGAGTATCAGAAAAAAAAAATTAAAATTTCATCAGCTTTTACATGTTTTCCACAGATAGCTTTAAACTGGTTGGAGCTGGAATACTGCAGACATTTGTTAGATTCCCTTTACAATTACTAGTCATCAACAAAGATTAGGTATTCGTTTCAGAAAACCTTTTGATGACAGATTTACACTTTTAACCTAGCCCTTATATCTGGCTGAGATTAGGAGACTCAAGGAATAGTGTTTACTCTTATAATCAACAAAGGGCAAAGTACCCTAGCTATCGTAACATTTTTTATTGCAAGGGGAGAAAAGATTCCTGTAATTAAAAATGGGTAAATAACCATAGGGGTGATTCAAAGACCATATTAACACATACAGAAAAAAATGTTTAATCATAAAAAATTAGGGTCTCAAATGTCTGGATATATCCTCTTTCTGATTGACATAAAAACATGCTATATTTTGAAAAGAAATAATTTGAGCTTTTTCAATTACTCCTCAAAACAGCACTATATAACTTAATCTCTTCTGCTGTCCAAGTCAAAATATGAATCTTACTATCTGTATTATATGTAAACAATCCATAGTTGTGATCTTATCCTTGGTTCTTAATCTGAGGTCTCTTAAGATCCAAGTATAGTATCAGCCAGGTACTCTGATTTTGATTATTAAACTACTACTAATGAGCACATCACTGAGAGACTTGAACAAAATGCAGAGTGCAAACAGGTGGCACAACAAAAGCTTTATTAATGGATTAATTCTTAAATTTAAGATTTGAGTTTTAATCTTGTTTTTTTCCGTGACTTTTGAGTTCCCTCCCCAACATAACAAAGCAAAACAAAAATGTTTTATCCCAGGTTCTTATTATTAAAACAAAAACAATTAAACATCACAACCGCTATTGCCATGGTGTTTGTTTCCAAAAGACAACGGAATAAGTGACCAGAATTTAAAATTTCTAGTGAAGATTTCTACTGCTAACTTATTACTCTTTAGATAATAACATTAAATATCATTTTACTTACAGATAGATGTTGTCAAAAGTGCCATCTTTTTCGCAAATGTTTAAGACATGATTTAACATTTTAGTTCCTATTAACAAGATAAACAAATAAGTAATCTCATAAAATATCAATCTTTAAATTTCACACCTAACTGCTATTCTCAACACTTGAGTCCTAATAGAATTTATGAGGTAAACATTAGTCAACCTGATTTTCCAAAATTTTGTTCTCTCTCTACACCACTTCCATGTTTAAAACTGCTAGCAGAAAAGCAAACTTTATATACAAGTCCTTCCAGGTAGAAGGAAAACAGAAAAAGTAAATAATAACAAAATATATAGGTTTTCTAACTGAATTAATAAATATTTTTGCCTGTTAAATCAGTAACCATTTCCCAGTATTTCTAAAAAAAAAAAAAAGGTTTAACTTACTGGGTCAGAAACAGTAACAATGTGCTTATTATGTTTCCTTGAAGAAATAAAAAAATACAAATAAATTTACCTATTCCTAGCCTTCGGTAAGGTGCCAGGCATCCTAGTGTCATGATGTAAAGTCTCTTCTGATTCTGTGAATGATCCACCCTACAACATACCGCACCTACTGCAATGTCATTGAAATAGGCTGCCACGGAAAACACAAAGATATAAAGTTCAACAGACAGAATAACACATTTTACTGAATCCTTTCCACCCCTTATACAAGGACTAAACTGTTGCTATCAGTATTAAATTCTATCAGTTACTCTGAATATCAACAACCTCAAAAACTTTCTACACCTTTTTAGGAATTTAAGCCTCCTCTAGAGTAAAACTAAATATGTGAATACACACAGGCACACACTAAATAAGATACTTAGAATTTCCTTTTAAAATTCATATATTTTATCTTGATTTTGCTGAGATTTTTTTTCAGAACATGGATCATCCCTACTTCTTCACTTGTAAAATAAGGAGATTAAATTGGTTAACTCTTTCTGCTCTAGTATTAAAAACCAGGAGTCAAGAACATGAATAAACAAATTAAGGAAGGAAAAAACCATATTATACCAAGTTTTGCTAGTTCGCCAACCTCCAGTACATCCTTGTAGAACTTGTCATTGTAGCTGACTGGAAAGATGACCTGGTTTAATCTCTTCAGCTGTTTAATATTGTGTGGTGTCACATCTCCCAGCTCGATCCGGCTACTGGAACAAACCAACATGTACTCAATAAAATATAATTAGCTACATCTGTTAAGATGAACATATTAAAAGGGTACCAAGTCTTTTTTTACATGATTGATAACTTCAACCCTTTCACAGTGACTTTATATTCCTATAAAGATGACCATTTATAAGAAGATTTTGCCATCCAGATTCAATTCACAGCTTTCATACACTTTTATACAAGTTAGAGACAAATACAATAAACACTAAGAAGGCCAGACTAATATGCTATATAAATTCCAAAATTTTCCTCGTAGTTTACAGTTCAGAAAAATTTAAAGACATCTATTACTGATCAAAAAGACTGATGAGGGGCGGCTGGTTGGCTCAGTTGGTTAGAGTACGGTGCTCATACCACCAAGGTTGCCGGTTTGATCCTCACATGGGCCACTGAGTTGTGCCCTCCACAACTAGACTGAAACAACTACTTGACTTGGAGCTCATGGGTCCTGGAAAAACACACAGTTCCCCAATAAAATTAAAAAAAGAAAAAGACTGATGGTACCTAATGTTGGCAAGGGGGTAGCAAATGGGATTCTTATACTCTGCTGGGATGACAAGGGATATAGTATTTCTGAAATACTATCTAGCACTATGTATTGAAAAGCCTAAAAAGAGTACATCCCCGTTGTACAAGTAATCCTACTCTAGAAATTTGCTCTAAGAAAACAATCCAAACCTTCAAAAATTACGCACATTGTATTCGAGCCAGGAACCATCCACAAAGTCACATGGAATGGTATTTAAAATCCAGATAATTGGACCCAACCCCACACCTTCAGAAGCAGCATCTTTGGAAATGGAACAAGGGAATCCACATTTTGAAGGAAAAACGAAACAAAAAAACACAAAACTCCAGATTGAAAACTACTTACACCAAGAATGCAAGAGTAGGATTTCTAAATCATATGTAATCAAAACATTGGTTCCATGAGAAAAGGAATTAAGGCTAAAAAGTTTGTTTCATTGTAACAAAATAGTTTTGCCTACAGAGGACTGTCAACAAAAGGAATTTTTAACAGCTCAAGTCAATTTCACTAACATAAGCTACAGGCTAATCAAATGTGACAAAACAAATCTGAATAGCATCTACACCAGTGGGTCTCAACCCTCCTAATGCTGCGACCCCTTAATACAGTTCCTCATGTTGTGGAGACCCCCAACCATAAAATTATTTTCGTTGCTACTCTATAAATGTAATTTTGCTACTGTTATGAATCGTAATGTAAATATCTGATATGCAGGATGTATCTTCATTGTTACAAATTGAACATAATTAAAGCATAGTGGCTAATCACAAAAACAATATGTAATTATATATTGTGAAATATTTATTTCTAATTACAAATAAATGAAATTTTGTCTTGAAGCATTGAGACGGATAGAGGAGCGGTGTCTCGGTTCCTAAGACCATCGAGGGCCGGCCGAGTGGCTCAGCTGGTTAAGAGAGAAGAGAAGAGAGAGGGAAGAGAGGGGGGAGGGAGAGAGGGAGAGGGAGAGGGAGAGGGAGAGGGAGGGAGGGAGGGAGGACATTTAAGTTCTACTCTCTTGGCAAATTTCAATTATACAATCCAGTGTTAACTATAGTCACCATGTTATGCACTAGATCTTCAGACCTTACACATCTTATAGTTGAAAGTTTGTATTCTCTTACCTATTTCTCCATTTCCTCCCCGACAACCACTTTTCTACTCTGTCTCTAAGTTTGACTTTTGTTTAGATTCCACGTATAAGTGATACCGTGCAGTACTTGTCTTTCTCTGTTTGGCTTATTTCACTTAGCATAATGCCACTTTTTAATTTAGTACAGCATCACAAATTGGGTGCAGTAATTTCTTTTAACTATAATATAGCTTACACTGATTATATTTAGAGCATACCACTTAAAAGTTACTCCATTGCACTCAAAAGAATGATTGAAAAATTACATCATGAAGTCTAATAGTAAACAACAATAAAGAAAAACTTAAGAACATACGAAGTCAACCTTCTTAATTATAAGTGAATGAACTTGAATTTTTAAAACTTTAAGAAAGATTTTTAGGTAATTACCAGGCTTCAAATATATTTATAATTTTTAAAAGGATAATAGCCAGGTATTTCTTGACTTCACACAGAAGAAAAAGGTGGTTATAGTGAAGTGTGCTGGATTAAATCTAATAAAAGCTAAAAAAATTTCTATTAGGGTGGGCAGATCAAGCCTATAGAACACAATATTGAATCATTAGGGAACAGGCAGCTTAATCTTTCCCCACCTACTTTAAAAAAATACATGTTTTGATTAAAAAAAAAAACAGTTCATCACCATTGAAATAACTCAGGAAGTGAAAATATCCTGTACGACTCTGACCAGAAATAATTTAGATATATAGTCTTTCAATATTTTTCTATGGGCAAATATACATATTTTAAAACAGAGTTAGGATACTATGAATATTGTTTGGTTGCTGCTTACAAAGGAATTGAATCAAGTTTCGTTATTAACAGACTGTCAGAATATGCTAGAAACAGGATTTCAAAGTTTAAATGTAACTTTGTCAGCAAAATTCACCTTCAAATACAGTTCAACTCTCATGAACACAAAGTTCGATTCAAATGAAATACTTCTGTAATCCAGCTTTGCTCACCTGTAAGAAGCAACTCTTCTTCTAATTCTAGTTCTCTTGCTATTTCCACCACATTTGCAGTTACCTTCCTCCACTGAAGCCTTGAACACCTCAAAGTCATCCATGAGGATTGGAATCAACTTCTTCCAAACTCCTGTTAAAGTTGATATTTTGACCTCTTCTCACGAATCACAAATGTTCTTAATGACATTTAGAATGGTGAATCCTTTCCAGGTTTTCAATTTACTTTACCCAGATTTATCAGAGGAATCACTATCTATGGCAGCTACAGCCTTACAAAATGTATTTCTTAGATAAATAATAAGGGTTGAAAGTCCAAATTACTCCTTGATCCATGGAATGCAGAATGGATTCTGTGGTAACAGGCATAAACACAACATTTATCTTGTTATACATCTCCATCAGAGCTTTCGGGTGACCAAGTGCATTGTTAATGAGGAGTAATATTTTGAAAGAAATTTTTTCTGAGCAGTGTCTCAAGAGTGGGCTTAAAATACTCATTAAACCATGTTGCAAACAGATGTACTATCATCCATGTTTTGTTGTCCCATTTACAGAACATAGGCAGAGTAGATTTACCATAATTCTTAAGGCCCCTAAGATATTCAGAATAGTAACTGAGTTTTGGCATCAACTTAAAGTCACCTAACAAGAGAGTCAGCTTGTTCTTTGAAGCCAGGCATTGACTTCTCCTCTCTACTATGAAAGTCCGCGATGGTATCTTCTTTCAATATGAGGCTGTTTCATCTATATGAACAACTTGTTTAAAATGTAGCCACCTTCATTCATTATCTTAGCTAGGTCTTCTGGATAAACCGCTGCTTCACCTTACACTTTCATGTTATGGACACGGCTCTTTTCCTGAGGCCTCTCTCTGTAAGCTTCAAACTTTCCTTCTGCAGCTTCCCTAACCTCTCCCCACCTTCATATAACTGAGGACAGGGCCTTGTTCTGGATTAGGCTTTGGGTTAAGGGACTGTTATGGCTTGTTTGGTTTTCTATCCAGACCACTAAAACTTTCTCCATAGCAGCATTAAGGCTGCTTTGCTTTCTTATCATTCATGTGTTCACTGGAGTAGCAGTTGTAATTTCCTTCTAGAACTTTTCCTTTGCACTCACAACTTGGCTATTTGGTGCAAGAGGCCTAGCTTTTGCCTTCCTAGCTTCAGATTTAGCATGAGACGTGCAACTTTTCTTTTTACTCGAACACTCAGAGGCCACTGTAGGATTATTAAGTAGCCTAATTTCAATATTGTTGTGTCTCAAGAAATAGGGAAGCCTGAGAAAGAGAGGAAACAGGGGATCGGCCGTCGGTGAAGCAGCCAGAACACACATGACATTTTTTAAATTTGCCGTCTTATATGGGCATGCTTTGTGGTACCCCAAAACAACTGCAATAGTAAATAATAATGAAAAAGTTGGAAATATTGCAATAATTACCAAAATGTGACAGAAATATAAAGAGAGCAAATGCTGTTGGAAAAATGGCGCTGATAGACTTTCTTGATGCAGGGTTGCCACAAGCCTTTAATTTGTAAAAATGACATATCTGCAACTCACAATAAAACCAAGTACACCTCCATGTCAAGGATTTCCTTTGAAATACTCCAGTAAAAAGGGAAAACAGGAACGTATGGCTCAGGCAAAGATGAAATAACAACACGGGAAATTCTACTTACTGGATGGAATTAGATGCACGAGGACTCACTGTATTATTTTCTTTTGTGTTTGAAAATTTCCATAATAAAAAGTAAAACAAATCTTATGACATAAAGCACTACAGTTGCAGTATTTTGCAATTATGTTAACTTTTATAGCAACTCTGCTTGGGAAAGAACAAAGATGTTATTTTTGATACTAAAACTTAAGGTAGAAAACCCTTGATGCCTCATTTATTCTTTACTATTTGAAAGAACAAGTAAAGGAAGTGCGAACATCAAACATTTAACAAACCACGGCTTTTCAATTTCCAGCTGTACCAGGCTCTCAGTTTGAAGAAAAGGTGAATGAGAGCTGGATGAGAATGACCTTTCCAATCTGGTACAGACCTCCCCTTCTGAATTCAGCAGTCTCAGGAATGACTGTCCTAGTCTTTGCCTTTGGTGTAAATGGCTACATGTCCTGACTTTCTTTTTCATTAAAACCACTGTCAAACACTTTTTTGGGTGAGGATCATTTAAAAAAATTATATAATGTAGTTTAAATGCTACCTAATGTCACTGTTAGCAATGCTGGTATTACATAGATAAAAAGATAATAGAGGACTGCACCTAGACTTTTTACATTAATTTAACTCATAAGGAAAGAATTCTCTTTTGTAACACATAGCTTTGAGAGTTGTTTCCTGGAATATAAAAAAGTGCATAATGTACATCCTTTGATTATGGGAACATCAAATTATTAAGAATGTCCATAGTATCTAAAAACAGAATTACTAAAAGGAACACTTGAATTTTAGGGGTAAAGAACAGGAACCCATATAGATGTCTGAGAAACAATTTTCAAGAGTAGGACAAAAATCTGGAGAAGCAGTGTTGCAAAATCCAATAGATTCTAACCCCCCTATACACCAGAATCACTTTGCGAGACAAAAATTCCTATTCCCACATCCCTCCCTGGAATCTTTCCTTTTGTAAATCACCTTATCTTAATCATACACATTTAACACCCACCTAAATTAATAAAATTCTCACTGCACATGTGTGAATCAATTTCTAAATATGAGGGAAGGAGAGGCTAAAAGATGGGCATAGGAATGGGATAGGTCATTGGAAAAAATAGGCTGTATGATTAGAGTGATTTCACATGAAATGTTAATCATCTCCTCTATGCAAGTAGTATAGTATGTTACACTATAGCTTTACTGTGTGTGGCACAGCTAGCTAGTATTGAACTCAAATTGCCCTGACTCAGAACCTGGGTTGTTAATCTACTGCACTGACTACTTACTTTAGAAAAGATTTCAATATAATTTAACAATGTAGACTATCTTATCAGTTGAAGATCATTACTCTGCAGATAAGCCCCAAATTTCTGGCCTAAAAGTTAAATTAGCCCTATGTGGCCATATCTATTTGACTCAATGTTTATTATTATTTTTGTAAATTAAGTTGGTTAATATTTAAATTAATAAAGCTTACATTTCTTCTCGTTTTACTCATTTACCTTATCTGCTTGGTCCTGGGTTCCTGTTGGCACTAGAGTTTACAACCCAACTACAAAACAAACTGAAGTAATTATTAAAGACACTCAATTATTTTCTTAGCTCAAGTAAATTCATGTGATACTATGTTTTCTTGTTTTCCAAATTCATAACAAACCCCAGTGCTTCACACCGAAGTCTTTAGACTAAAGATCTAAAAGGGGGGACAGACTGACTGATATAACAGAAGTTCCACAGAAATGTATACCAAGTCTTTAGATTTGGAAAATGCAGCTACTTGCCTCCTACTTTATAGAGCCCATTAGCTATTAATCTGTGTCAGCACAAGATTAGTCTGTTACTTAGTCAAATGTAATTTTTGATCTTAGAATATGGTAGTAGGAAATGTTTATCCTTGGCTTACAGAAGCAGTGTGATAAAATGAGATAACGCATGTTAGGTATTTAGCATAGCACATCAGATAATAAGCACTCAAATGTTTTTAGCTATTAAAGGTAAGGTGAATTATGCCCATAATTGTAAAAACAAAATTTAGTGGCAATATTCTGCAAGGCCACAAGATGGAGATATGACTACACATAAGTGGGTCTTTCTCTACAAACTCTTGACATTTTGTCATATAGCAAAAAGAGAAAATGAAATACAGAGAAAGCTTAAAGCCTAACCGTTTATACTTTAGATAGGTATTAAGTGTACCAAGTGTACCTTGGCACAAAACTACTTGGTTACTTCTTGTGCAGTGTTTGATCTGCCTATGTCTACAAATTCCCATTATAGTGCAAGATCAGCTGCACCATTTGACTTCCCTCAAAGGAGTCATCTTTACTTCTTAGGCCCTTAATGGAAATAACAGGCACTCTCATCACATCTGTACTTTATAGCAGTTTCTCAATCTTAGTACTACTGATATTTTGGGTTGGATAATTCTTTGTTGTGAGGGGCTTTCCACAGCATTGTAGGATGTTAAGCAGCCTATCTCCCTGGTTGCTACCCACTAGATGCCAGTACCCATCCCACCTCACTGTAACAACCAAAAATGTCTCCAGGCACTACCAGATTTCTAGGGTAGGGTAAGAGATTTGCCCTTTTGGTCGAGTCACTGATCCAGAGGGTTAACAGGTATCAGAAAAGCAGTGGTAGGTGGATCAGCTCTCCACACAGTGTGGCTGCAAGTATCAGGTGTTTGGTTGGGTACTAGAAGTGTTAAACACACAGGACAAAATCTACTCAAGGTTATGACCTAAAAAAGAATAAAACTGTCCTTTGAAAAATTTTCCATGGCCATCCATATGTTCAATTAGGAGAGTTCCTTCCCAGCTCTGGCTTTTCCCTTACTATCACCTAAATGTTGATGGTTTTACTTCCAAATCTCTGAATGCAAGCACATATTTCCAACTGGTTACTGATTATCTCTACAGTAATCTCAAATTCCATATCGAAAATTGAACTCATCATTCTCTACAGTAAATAGGAACATCTACCTTTCTGTTTACGAATATTCCCTTCATTCATCCAATACAGAAATTTAGTTTTAGATGTACTCTATGTCTTACTTTAATCCATGTTAATTCTGCTCCCCAAAATATCTTCATAATGTTCCTATAGCTTTTTTTTTTTTTTAAAGATTTTATTGGGGAATTGGGGGGAGGGGAACAGCGCTGGGGAATTGGGGGAAGGGGAACAGACAATCTGCTGTCGTTTTGTTCTTTAGTCTAGTTGTGGAGGACGTTGCTTCACTGGCCCAAGCTGGCACCATCACTGTGCTCTTCCCGGGTGAGGCAGA
This sequence comes from Hipposideros armiger, assembly GCF_001890085.2. Lineage (NCBI taxonomy): Eukaryota > Metazoa > Chordata > Mammalia > Chiroptera > Hipposideridae > Hipposideros > Hipposideros armiger. The sequence continues at coordinate 1,610,766 of NW_017731526.1, read as the reverse complement.
TCAGTTGCCGGCTTCTGGACGGCCACTCACAGCGGCTGCTGGCCGCTCACGCTGGCTGCTGGCTACACACGGTAGCTTATGGCAGCCCACTGCAGCAGGGGCTGCAGCCTACGCCGTCACCCGCAACCCACAGCAGTCCAGCTCCAGGTTGAGCTGTTGTTCAGCATCTTAGCTGTAGAGGGCAGTGTCACTGACCCTCATCTGTGGGATCCGAACTGGGGCCCTCTGGCATCCCAAGCCAGTTCTTAACCAACACGCCACTCAGCCGGCCCTCCTATAGCTTTTCAGCAGTATTGGTCACGCCATCATTTCAATCCAAAATCTTATAGCCCAGGGGTCAGCAAACTTTTGAGACGGAAGAGCCGCTAGGGGTCAGCAAACTGCAGCTCATGAGCCTCATGTGGCTTTTTGGGTACATACATGTGGCTCTGAAATAAAATTGAAAACAAAACTATCAGAGTTTCATTTATAAAAAATTTAAAGGCTATTATTCACATAATGGTGATTATGTAAAAATATATTATGACTCGAATAATTTTTATATTGTGAACTACAGGATTGGCTCTTCCAGAGGTCGGCAAACTTGAGATGGAATGTACCCAAAGAGCCGCATGTGGCTCGGGAGCCACAGTTTGCCGATCCCTGCTATAGCCTAATGAAGAGGAGTAAGACTAGAGCCAGGGAAAGCCATCACAATGCAGTCAGAATCTTTCTAAAACAAATCTGATCACTGTATTTCTCCACTTAAAATTTTTCAATAGCTACACATAACCTACCAAATCAAATTCAAATAGTACTGCATATAAAGCCCTTCATCACCTAGCTGTGGCCACTGACCTAGCCTTCCCTCCCTTCCCTATTGTTTTTTGGCCATCTAAAACTACTCAAAAATCCCAGAACCCACCAAACTCTTTCCTTCTTGGCTCACTTCTGTTTGTTTTTTCATTAGTAGACTATATATTCTATACCTATAGATACATTAGACAATGTATGGCTATCTTAGCACAACTGTGAGGATTAATAAAAGCCAACGCCTGGCAGTATAGTAAGCACTTAACAATAGAGAACATACATTAAGTAGCTATCAATAAGTGCCATGAGGGGGAGGGATGGGATGAGATCAAGTCTCAAAAGGCAGACGCGAGAGCAAAAAGAGAGCAGTTTAAAGAGAACAATTCAAATATGATTCCAAAGTTCTGCTTCTTGGTATCATAAAAAGTGAGAGTTGACAGAGACCAAGGATGGCAAAGATGTGACCCACATACCACAGCAGTCATGGTAGACATTAATAATCAATGATATCACTTTTTTTTCAGCCTGAGAACTCATCAAAGCTATCGACAGATTAAATACTGATAAAATACTATCAACAGATTACAACTAGCACATGAATTAGAATACTTTGCCGTTTTTGTTCCGGTTCAAGTTATCCTCTTTCAAGACAAAGAAATCAAGGCCCAGGTCAAGAAATTGTTAGTGACCCTACTGCTAACTATCATTAGTGGCACAATGAACTATAAAATATAAAACATGGTTGCTTTTAGTTCAATGCTTTTTGCATTATAGTAAAATTCCTTTATGAATATAAATCCTACAAATAATAAACTATAAAGACCACAGGGGTGAAATCCAAATATATCTTTAAGTATACCTTAGTATACCGGAAAGAGGAATAAATGTTTAAAATGCCCCTAAGTACAAAATATTGGGTTGTTGGAAAAGTCACGACACATTTTTGCAATGAAAAACAAAAAGAATACGTCATGACTTTTCTGACAACCCAATATTTTCCTTGCTTACCATAGCTTAACAAGCTCCACCTGTAAAAAATTTTCTTCCTAATGACCTGGGTCCTAAACTGGCATCACTGACAATATTTACTAATTTTAATGTGTCAACCCATTTTCTAAAGCACATTATCTTTGTTTTGTAATTTCAAGTAAAAAAAGCAATCAATATTCAAATTAAAAACTGGTAAGTTATACAAGTAACAGGTAAGCCACAAAGATAAAAACAAACAAACAAACAAAAACACTGGCCAGTGCACATGGGAAATGTCCAACTTGAATGAAAAAAAGAAATAGCACTTATCACCTAATCAGTAAAGTAAAACTCTGAGTTAAGGCTATATGTGACTATGTCCTCAAAATCAACTTGTAAAGAAACTGTTAGTTATTTGTCACTTTACAAATGCTCAATGTATGCTACTCATACCAAGTAAAGGTAATTTATAACACCCATGGCTGAAATGGCAGCCACAATGTCTTCCTCCATAAGGTTTTGTTTTTGTTTTTAAATTTTATTGGGGAACCATGTGTTTTCCCCGGACCCATCAGCTCCAAGTCAAGTCGTTGTCTTCAATCTAGTTGTGGAGAGCGCAGCTCACTGGCCCATGTGGGAATCAAACCGGCAACCTTGGTGTTAGAAGCAACGTGCTCTAAACCAACTGAGCCAACCAATTGCCCTCCTTAAGGTTTTTACAAGTGCCACCCTCATACACTGCTGGCAGTATAAATTGCTACTATCTTTCTGGAGTCAACTTGGCAACCAATACCAGAGCTTTAAAAATGCCAGTACCTTCTGATCCAAAAAAAAAATCACTTCTAGGGAATTATCCAAAAGAAATAATTAAGGATATATGTCAGGTTGTTTTATAAATAAGCATTCACTACAGTACTATCAAGGACTGAGAGTTGAGAAGCCTTTGGACTTGGAAAACAAGGTTTTGTTTTGTTTTGTTTTTTTCCTTAAGAACAGCTTCAGCAATGACAGAGGCAGAATATAGGTTGCACTAGATCAGGAAAAGCAAATACGTACTTCCAATTATCCCTTCCCCACCCACGGCAGACAAGAATTACAATATTTTAATCTAAAACCAGTCACTTACACAGTGTTACGTATCAATTATATCTCAATAAAGCTGGAAAAATATTTTCCCCAAGCAATTACATTACTTTAGCTTTAAATCCTATAATTATAGAAAGCAGAACTTTTCAACAGTATCCAAAGAAACTGTGGTATTTTAAAGATACATATTTTACTTCCTTCTATTATTTGGATCCAAGCTGTATACTGTTATCAATAAGATTCATTCTGAGACTCTCCAAAACCAATCATCCTATTCTACTGTTGTTCCATCTCTAACCAAGCATTATTCTTTAAATCAACTTTCTTTGTAACAGATACTGAAAAATATTCAAGTATAAAAGCAAGTCAAGCCAAATATACCGTAATAAATAAATTTGGACCAGTAGAAATATTTAGAAACATTTACATCTGGGAACTAGATCCAAAGGGAAGAGATCATGTTTCACATAAATTAGTTTTTTCAGGGTCTAGCACAGCACTGTCCAATAAATATAATTTGAGCCACATATGTAATTTCTAATTTTCTAGTATCTACGTCAACAAACCAAAGGACACAGGTTTAATCATTTTAATGTATAATCAAAAGAAAAATTAACGACTATTTCAGTTTTTCTTAAATTTCTTTTCATGCCCAATCTTAAAACCCAGTTGTTATTCCCTTTATAGCACATCTGAATTCAGATGTTAATTTTCATTGGAAATATTTGATCTGTATTTACATTTCATAAAATTTACAGTAGATCCACATATCCAAGTTGTTACAAACATACTTAAAAATTGTCCAACAGCCAACTTTGAGTATCAGTTTTAAAATTCAGTTCCTTAGTAACACGAGCCACATTTCAACTGCTCAACTGTATTGGACAGGACCAACATTTTACCAATAAGTTAAGACACTAAAAATGAATGCAAATAGGAAGAGAACAGGTCAAGCAGTGTTCTATGATCCCACAATTATATAATTTGGCAGTTATTAAATGATAATCCATACAATTCTCATTTCTATGATGAAAAGGAAGTTTTTATTGGTTGCTACTGGTGTTCTAATGGGTTCTGTAGACTGCTTAAAAAAAGAGGAAAGGACAACCATTTAAAAAACTGAGATGGTGAATCTTTTCAGATGGCATAAAGCTGGAAGCCATAGCTAATATCTAGAAGAGAAAATTAGGAGGCAAAAGGATTTCTAACAGGCCAAAATAAAGGATGCAGCAAAGTGAAATTTAATATAGATATTAGTTTGGTCTGGCAAAAGCACTGGCTTTGAAAGATGCTTTATATGGATGGCCATTAAATATTTTCCAACCCAGAAATCTCTGAACTTTACCAACAGTTGTCCACAATTTGGGGAACAAATCACAACACTGATGGCAACACAGCATTAGTCACCAATGTACACATCTATGCTGGTAGCAGATACTTTCTAAATTACACAATGATTCTATTTACAGACAAATGCAAACATCTGATCTTCTTATAATTTATGGTATAGGTGTACCTGATCATTTACATTGAAATAGGTATATTATAGTTTATTTTCCTTTTATTCTCCATTATGTTAGGACCTTATATTGATTTTTTATATTTTATATGGATTTACCTCAACATAACAAGGGGACACTACAAAGCATTTGTTAAAACCCAGTATCTCAATAAACATTCCACAAATGATTGGCTTCACAGAAGCAAGTATGAATTGCAGGTTTATAAAAGTTCTTCAATCCTACGTCAGCCTTGCTGGCTTGTGGTCTGCTTTTTTTCTGACAAAACCAGCAATAAAACCTTTAAAAAAAGAAAACCCTGTTTTATTGAAGTGTAAGATACATATGGTAAAGAGCACCAATCTTGCTTAGAGCTTACTTATTTTTTATATATGTATACAGCTATGTAATCAACACCCAAGGTAAAGATACAGAATATTTATAACACTTCAGAAACACCCTTGTGTCCCTTCCTGGGCCATAAGCTATCAGATCAGAGGTAACCATTATTCTGAGTTCTTCAACATAGATTCATTTTTGACTGCAGGATCTTATATTTTAATATTTCAATTAGTAAACTACACTGTTCTATATGCTGTATATTTTTGCTGTCTACTTTCTCATCTTTATTTTGTGCACATGGATTCAGAGCTTGTTAGCTATTTTTATTAGAACTAATGTTTACTACACCTTTTTACTATAAAGGGTAAATGGGTTCAGTTTTACTTTCTATTATATCGACTAAATTACATTGCCGATCTCAGTCAGGGCTGTGTATGGCATACCTTCCTGCTTGAACATCACCTTCCCTAAAGAGGAACAATAGATAAAAATACCCAGTTTACCTACTCCACAAATTCAACCTACAATGTTCCTTATTCATAAAAACAAGGAACCTTAGTATAAAAAAAGTAATATACCTAAAATTTCTAGACTATGCATATAAATACATGGAATAATTAATAACTGCAAATTTATCTACTGAGGAAAGGCAAATGCATGTCAATACAATGAAATGTCCTACTATTAATAAAAAAAGCTAAGTAAAAATATGAAGAAAAATCAGGTAAAATAGTGACTTTTAAAAAGCTTCAAAATGATAAGCAATATAGGCAGGTAAAATATTTAAATAGTAGACTGAGAGTTTGGAGTTCTGCATTTGTTTCCGATTTCAGATATTTGTATTCAACTTACAGTTCTGTTAGCTTAACATACAACACAACACTTAAATAAAATTTCATACAAAAACCACATAATCAGGGCCACTGTTTTATTTTCACAGGCCTTTCCAAATCAAGTCAGGAATGTAACACTAACCACATTGTTCACGACGATACAAGTCTTTGAACTCAAGGACCTTAAAATCTTTTAAATAATGTCTATTGTCTCATTTGTCTAGTGTCTTAAATACAAGACTCAGAAGTGGAAAAAAAAATTTTAATCCCATCTTATCTGGGAGTTAGTTCATTTGTGAAGTAAAAGGGACTATTTCTGTGAAATCATCTTAAAAGTTTACGATTAAGAACAAAATTTTAAGCTCCCAATGATAAAGTGATAAGAATTAGACTTAAGGGCTCTTCTTTTCAGACATAGTTGATGGCATAAGGTAAGATTCAATGACAAATTTCCTCTAGATAAGGTCAGTTCCTCTAATTTGACTCATTTCTGGGGATTTGCCTCTATCAAGTTGTTACACATAAATAACCATTTTAAATAAAAAGATAATTACCTCAAGAGTATATTAACTGAAGGTAGATGTGAACGATACCACCAGTTTGACCTCATTTCTAATGCCAAGTTAGGTATCAAAAGAACATTATTCCCTAGTGAGGCTGAGCTAAACCAAAGATTTTGGATCTAAACATACAGAATAATTTCTTGGGAGGCTCCGCCCTCCTTTATAAATCCATGCCTTCAACACTGGGAACTCTTCAGTTTCATTTTTACCACTTTAACAGAAGGCAATTAAGTATTTAATGCCCAGGAGAATACAAAAATGAATGAGACAGCACCCACACTCAAGAAAAAAAAAAATCTCTCTAAATTATATATGATCATATATAAAATAGCCAAACTTCCTAGGTCATGATTTAAGTGCAGCAAATCATTATCATACCCTTCAGTTGGTATCCTGATTGGAGCTCTTTAGAACCTGATGCGAAATAATGCAGATACTGTGAAAATGTCTTCATGATTTCGAAACATTGATTACAGGACATACGATTTAATATTAAAATGAATTTCCAATATTTAAGGCAAAATCAGTAAGAAATCATGTTACAGAGCTAAGGCCAAATTAAACTGTTGGACCTCTTCTGCGACCTCAAACACATAAATATACCGTGATAATATTTAGACCCTTATTTTAGGTAGCATGAGATTACTTTGAGAGCTGACTTTTATTTCATCCTCAAACGGGCTGCTGAATTAGCTTGAAAGGCTTCACTAACTCAAAACATAGGCACAATTCTTTAACTGACTTGCTATCATAGAAAAAAACTCAGGCATCTCAGAAAGCTTTTAGCATTGATAAGATTCCTTTTCTTCCTCTAAGGAGAGTCAAGGCAAGCTCCCAAACGACCAATTTAGGCAATATTTTAAAATACCGTGTTATGTAATTAATATTTTAACAGTATGCAATTTAATAGGAAGGTGACATCTTATCCAAGTGGAAACAGTCGGCCCCAAATAATCCCTAATTTATCCAAGAGGGAAGAAAACTGTTGAAGAATACTAACTTTGCCAATCACCTAAAGAAAGCTTCGTAGTGACTAAGGATCCCCCCTCCCCCCCGGCATAGGGGCAATACTAAACTACTGGAGCAACAGCTCCGCCTACTGATCAACAATACTTCCTTAAACATTTTGGCACCCCAAGTACAGTGCTCACGCTCTCTCCCCCTCCTCCACTCGCTCTGACCCAACCCAAATCCAGTTGAGTCACTAGCTGTTAAACCTCATCCCCTTGCTCTTTATTCCAATTCCTTCTCCCTCCAGAAGATTCTGCACGTCTCTCAAGTGTGAATAAAACTGAAAGGTGACAAACGCCAAGGTTCCCAGTGCGGAGCCGAGATCTGAAGAGGACAACCAGACCGCTCCACTTGGAGTGGCGGGCCGGGGGTGCCTCAGCCCTCCGTTCCCGGGCAGGAGACCCCAGGGGCCTCACACGAGCTTTTCCCCTGTTGCCCCGCTCAGCTGCTAGTCTCCACTCAACGCTCACTCGTCCTCTTGGCCGAAATCCTGGGTTCCCCGGGTCTTGCCTCTGTGGGACCTTCAGCCCGCCAACTACCCGAGCCGAGCCTCCGCCCCCTCCGTAAGCAGAGAAGCCCAGAAATCTCCCTCCGCCGGGTCTTCTCCCAGTGGCTCCCCTCCTTCGCAACCCCTCTCCCGCGCCGGCCGGGCCCTGCCCGGCTGCCCTTCCTCACCCTTTCATCTTCCCTGCCTGCTGAGGCCGTTGTTACCACCGATATCAACGCCGTAGTCGTCGCCGCCCTGAGTCTCAGCGCCCTGAGCTCAGGCCACTCAACCTAACAAGCCGGCCTCCCCGCCTAAGGCAGGGAGCTGAGCGGGTGACCGAGGCCGCGAGAGAGCAGCGCGGTCCTGCGTCTCCGGAGGGGGCGGGAGTGTCTCCCGCCGCCGCACTGGAGCCGCCGCTTCTCCACACGTGCACACCCGGCACTCTGCTCCCGCCCGCCACCGCCGCCGCTGCCGCTGCCGCCGCCGCCAGCCAGACCGCTGCCGCGCTGTGACCTTTCACCCCGCCCCCTCAGCGCGCCGGCGCGTCAGCCGCCTCCGCGCAGCCGCATTGCTGGCCTCCGCGCACCCTTCCCCCTCCAGTTCAGTACCTCCATCTTTCTACTGGGCTGTGCTGTCTCGCGTCATCTTCCTCCTCCCATCCCTTACAACACTACTTGTGGGGCTGGCCTGGTAGGCCCTGGCGGTGAAATCTGGATTTTTCCGCCTCTCCCTTACCTCTCCCACGTCAGTCTTCTTAGACCCTGTTCTTCCCAGTTGGTAGTCTCCCTAATGACCTTCAAATGCTGCTGCCTCCTAAGATTTTTATAAAATTGGTTTTTCTAAGTGTAAAGAAGTCTGGAAAACTCAAGTAAATGAGATGTTTCTAAGACAAATAAACGTAATTAACAATTGGCTGGATAAGTTGGCTTCCGTCCAGCACGTTTCAAGTTTTGAGATCACATGATGGCTCCAAATCTTTAAGCCTGGGATTTTAGCGGCGGGCGCCAGAGGGTCGGAACTCCATCGCCATTTCCGGTCCCTAGAGCATGGCGGCAACGTCACTTCCTTAGCAATGCATTTTTAACCCGTTCCACCCACGCTTTCTACGTTGCACTTTGCACCATAATCTTTGTGCAAGTTTTTGTTTTATTTCTTAAAATTTAGTTGCACAAAACTAATGTTTAAACAAGACGCAAAAATAAAGATCCTCAATATGTAGCGCGCCCCGCTGGCGACGGCAGGGCGGAGCCCAGGATCACGTGACTGCCTAGGCCCGCCCCTCCTCTGCAGCTGAAGACTTCCCCTCCCTCAGTGACAGAGCCTGTGGGTCCGTGATCGGTACTGTTTCTGCACCTCGCGCACTGGCAGGTGAGCGGCGACCGGTAACCGGCGGCTGGTGGATAGGCGAGGGGTGGGAGGAGGAAGACAAGGGAGAGTGTTAACGGCGGCCTCCGTTTATCCGGCCTTCCTCCCCGCTGTCAATGCTGCATCGGCAAGGATCTCGTTTCTCCAGTTCTCCAGACCCCCGCTCCCCCACTGTTTTCACCCCCGCACCCTAGGGGTTGAGATGTCCACTTTTCTCGGCGTTGGGGTTGAGTGTGGCCACTTGGTTCCCTATTCGGAGTCTTTGGGGCTTCGGGTAGTAGGGCTGGTTCAGCCATTCCTTGGGGTCTGCAATAGCCTCCAGGTCTCAATCCCCAGAGCCCATTCTTTGGCAGAGGCCCTGGTCTTTACCGTCAGCTTGGGGCTGGGAAGCGGGAAGGTAAGAAAAACCCTGGAGGGACAGGCGTCTCCGCTGAGACTGGCTTGGGAGAGAATGACACTGATGTCGCCGTCACTGCAGAGTCACTGTAAAGCCTGCTTCCAAACGGGCTTTCTCGGTAATTCTGACTTTTTATCTGATATCCTTGAGAGAGGCGTTCTATAGCTGTTCACACGCTTTGGAAGGGACTGGAAAGGTTTCTCTGATTTTATGGTGCAGTAAGGGAGAGGATAGTTGAAAGGATAAAGATGTACTCGCTTCAAACCTGGAGGTGTTAATACGACAGTCTCGATTGAATGGGGAGGCGTTTAAAGATGGTGTTGCGGTGCGGTGATATGCAGGAGACCCAAGCTAGCTTATGGGCAAGTCATTAGGTTTCACTGAAAGGAAACTAGTTCTTCAGAATTAGTAATTGGGCTAATACGCATATGATTAAACCAAATGTGTTTGACCGTAAACTTGAAAGGAGGTTATGCGGAGATATTGCTGACATCCTCTTCTGCCATTTCTCCTTAAAATCCTACTTAATTGCCTCTCCCAGTCAATTCCTTGACCGGTGGTAAATTTATTGTAAGTAGCACTTATGACCTTCCTTAGCTTTCCCTGTTTGTAAAACTTCAGGTGACCTCTTCAGGTTTTCATAGAGTATTTTGTGAAAATACAGAAATTATTTTGCTTAGGTTTTTGCCCAACCCATTGTACGTCCATTTCATTTGCAATGTAGTAACCAATGTTTTGACCCCAAACAGTGTGCTTTAGGGAAGAGTGTTTTTCAGTTTGGTGTTTAAACTCTTTTGTTTATACTGCAAGCTTAGAAGTCCCATGGTTCTTTTAACCAAGGTCTGGCAGAAATTACAAATTTGATTTTAAAATGTAATTTTTTACTCTGTAAAGTCATATTCTCGGTTAAACCTTTTAGTTTTCTAACCAATGTAATTGAAGAATCCATTAAAAAGAGCTGAAAAATGCGAAAGATGGACTCATTAGCTTTGAGTGGTGGATGTGACTTATTTTTGTTTGTATCTTCCAAATTCTCTGCAATAAACTGGTCTTATTTTGTTAAGGGGAACAAAAAGTTAAATTCTAGAGTAACAGCAATTTAACAAGATTTCCCTTCCTGCAGTGACATTCCACCAAATTAGACAAATTGCTTAAGTGTTTTATAGGTTCAAACCAGTCCTGTCTGGGTGAGACCAAAATGGGAAAGAGAAAACCAGTTAAAAAGCAGTGAGTACTAGGAGGGAAAATGTCAGTATAAAAGAGGTTGAATGACTCTGCAGTTTTACTGAAAAATTCCCCCAATTTTAGGGAACTTATGAAAGCAATAACTTAGACCACTAATGAAATTTGAAAGATTAGCAGCAATAGTTGGTGACTAAATTGCTGTTAAAGTTAAATGTGGAAAAAAAGCTTTGACATTATACACAATTTACACACACACACACACACACACACACACAAGTAATACAAAGCTTCGAAGCCAATTCTTAGACTAGCTTCATTAGATTATGAGTATTACATGTAGCGATCTTAACATTCATTAGGGAGTTGTGCTGTAGTCCAATATTAAATGGTACACAGGGATTTTTGTGTTAGGGTCTCCCCGACATCTCTTTTGTGCTTACCCTGAGGTCTTCCTTATATTTCACTGCCTATATAGATTATTTATCACCACCACCAAGAATGCTTTCTTTCCCTATGAGCAGAAAGCCACTCAATCCAGTAGACCACTACACAATATTTTCTGTTCCTCTATTTTCACTTCTAGCACTGTGTATTTATTAATAATTACACTTTTCTGGGATGTTCCTTAATAAACCGTAAAGCTCTTAGGAGTTCAAGTACAGTGTCTCTACTGTTGTGTCTTCAGCACCAGGATGCTGAAGTACCTGATAGATACTCAGGAAATTGTTTATTGAATGAGTGTTTGACAATTGGACAAGGAGATTAAACTACTTTTAAAGCTCTTGCAGATCACAGCTTTTTCTAAGGTTATGCACAAAGTATTAGCTTTCAAATATAAATCAGTAATAATCATCCAAATCATGGTCAATAGAATAGATATAAACCTCAGATGGATTTTATTAATGCAGTGACGAACTTATTTTCATCACATATATGTTTACATATATGTTTACAACATATCTGGATGATATTGAAAGGAAGGGAAGAGGAGTGAGTTGTACTTAATGAAAAAGTGGCTCTGTACAGGCACAAAGTGATACCAGTAGACTAAAAGTCAAGGGATCATCATTCAGCTCTGCCATTTTAGTTACATGCTCTTTTAAGTTAAGTTAGGATGGGAGCTTAAGATTACTCTTTGGAACCTTCCTCTGAAGGGTATTGTGAATTCAGATGAGGTTAAACTGTAGATAACCTAATTTAAAAACTAAGTGGTATTTAAATATAAAGCAATATACCATATTGCCCCATGTATAAGACGCACCCTTTTTTTTTGAAAAATTTGGGGTCTAAACACTGGGTGCGTTTTATACAGTAGTTGTAGATTTTTTTTACTTGCATTTCCCACTGAGGATGAGGCAATATATGAAGACAGTGATTTGTCATCAGACACAGATGAGGACAAGCTAATGGTTGGGAGG
>NW_017731526.1:1589574-1594044 GCF_001890085.2 Hipposideros armiger | reverse complement strand
TGTGCAGTAAAGGATTTTCTCATTAGATGCTACTAGAGTTGTAAATAGTTACAGCATTTTTAGAAAACAACCAGACAGTATCTGTTAGTGTTGAAAATACATATTCTTTCATCCAGCAATCCCACTCTATGGAATCGTTTCCCTAGAAATAAAAGTACCTGTTAGTAAATAAGTTTTTACATGAATGTTGATTCCAGCAGTATTTGTAGTAGCAAAAATCTAAAAACAAAGGGATTGCCTATCAAGATGGATATTGATATATAAATTATGGCACAGGCATATTATGGGATGTTTTTTAGATCAATTGAAAGTAGGAGTTAAAATCCATACCTGTGAGTTGAAAGGATTTCCAAATACGTTCTAAAAGGATTTCCATCGTATATCTTAAGTGAGAAAGACAAAGTTTAGAAAAATGTATATAATGAGATCCCATTTTAGTAAAACAGTTTAATACCACGAGTTTTGTATATGCCTTTTATGATTGTCCACATTGGAAGGAAAAAAATAAAAGGAAAGAGAGAAAAAGGGCAGGGTATTTGCAGTAACATATGCATGTAAAACTACATGTTTGTGCATGTCTGTACAAAATGAATTGCAGGAGAGAATAGTCACCAAAATGTTTACTGGTTATCTCAGAGTAGTTGGATGGGCATGTGGGTGATATTTTTACTTCCTTCTTTACCCCTTTCTATATTACATTACGTGTCTTTATTTTTACAATTAACATGTGTTTCTGTAATTAGTAAAAGCAAAACTGTTTACATATTTGAAAAGATCTGATAGAGCAAAGAAGGAATTAACAAAAAGAAAAATACTGCCATTTATTTGAAATTTTTTCTCTTAATTATTTAGGTATCTGAGGGGAAAATGGATAAATTATCCTGATAACTCCATAAATTCACCTTAAGTTTGTATATGTGATAACTCTTGGGCACCCAATAAGAATTTGTCATTTAAAAATGTACAGGAGGGCCAGCCGAGTGGAGCGATGGTTAAGAACTGGCTTGGGATGCCAGAGGGCCCGGTTCGGATTCCACATATGAGGGCCAGTGACACTGCCCTCCACAGCTAAGATGCTGAACAACATCTCAACCTGGAGCTGGGCTGCCGTGAGTCACCTGCGACGGTGTAGGCTGCAGCCCCTGTTTCAGTGGGTTGCCAGTTTCTGCAGCAGTTCTACAAGTCCTCTTTCGTGAGTGTTTTTAGTTGCACTGTCATGGCTACCTTGATGTCAGGCCGAATAATAGGCGATCTTACCTGTTCTTTGTAGAATTATTTGGTGATCTAGCATCCATAACATGAAACATGATAACCACTAAAATTATAACATTTTTTACTTTTAACAAAACTTTTTATTCTTTTATTTCAGAAGGTTATTCTCTGATGGTAATATTTGGCTTCAGCTTTGGCCTCAGGTAAATACTGAAGTTTTAAAATATTGAGTTTGGCCACTTGGCATTGGGCCAAAATATATATTCAGAGCACTTCAATTTTGTATCAGTTTTCACTCAGTGAATGAGAGTGCCTATTTCTCACATACCTTTGCCAGTACTGTCACTCGGCAATATGTAGTAATTGCCCACTACATGTCAAGGCACTTGACTATGTAATTGCGGTATTCAGTGAACAAAGCAGATATGGTCCCAATTTTCCTGATACTTGTAGTTTAGCAATGGAGACAGACATTGAAAAACTCCATTCACAGGTTTAGTGGCAATATTGAAGACTCTGGAGGCATTCCAGAGGATTTATTTAAATAAACTGGCTGTAGGGAAAAGAGAAGGACTTAATCACTGATGGATGTTTTCAATAGTATGGTTTGCTAAGGAATTAACTTCCATTTCCTCTTGTAAAGCGATTAAGCTATGGTATCTATTTAATGGAATATTATACTGTTGAAGGTGATGGTTATGAATAACAATAAATAAAGTTATAGTATCGATTACAGTTATGTAAAAGAAATTGTGAGGAGGTAATAACAGTCAATAATATTGAAGTGTTGAGACTTTCCCTTGGATATTTTTTGAATTATAAGCATATTCTGAAAATAAATGTTAAGGAAAAGTATGTAACAAATACTTCTTTTCTTTACTGTTTGTATCTTTTGGCTGTCTTCTTGCTGTTTATGTACTTGTAATTTAAGATATAAATCAGTGACTCATTTTTTCTTTGTAACCTGAAATCAAGAAAACAGTCTAAAAATTCACTCAAAAATCTTATGGAGTATTAATGTTAGCTTCAGTGTAACATTTTACTTTTCAATTTATTAAGTTTTATCTAAGAAATAAGAAAAATATGAGGAATTTCTCATTCAGATACTGTTTTAGCCAGCTTCATTGTTCCAAATTTATGACAGTCCATTAACCAGAAATTTTTCCACTACTATTCCCGGTAGCAACATTGTATTGGGTTCGTTTTCATTAATATTTTTATTAGTCCCAACTATGCCTATTTACTTTGTAGTTACATTGATATTTTACTTTTTTTTTCTTATTCTAATCATTTATGTTTGAGTTATAAAGCTAGGCATTAATACNCACATTTTGGGCCCCAAAATTAACGTGCATCTTATGTATGGGAGTGTCTTACATATGGGGAAATACGGTAGTACAGACTTTACCAGAATAGATTTCTCATTCATAGACCGGGGTTCAAATTCTGGCCCTACCATTTAAGCTTTGTGACTTTGGACAGATTACGTAATCTAAGCTTAAATTTTTCTCATGTTTAAATCTATTCCATAAGTACTATTAAATTAGATCATAAATGCAGAGGACCTAGTACATACTTTATACTTTGTAAAGGAGACTTGGGGAGACTTAAGACATCCTATAAAATTGAGTAACATGTTTAGGATGTGAAGAAAGGAGTAGAATTTGAAATGAGGTTTGGGTGTATGGAAGAAGGAGTAGAATTTGTAATGAGGCTATTACAAAAAAAAAAAATAGAGGAGCAAGAAAAGCGTACCTAAGCAAAGATTCTAAAACATTTATATTAGGAGCTGATAAATACCAGTATTATTATTGCCCATTACTTTGGCAACTGCAGTGACTTAATATTTTCTATAAAAAGATTTTCCAAAGCTTATGATCGTTAGTATGTGGAATCAATTTAAGGAGGTAGTTGTTCTGTTTCTAAATTATCATCCTTACAATGGATTATAGAAATATATTAAAATTGTACAATCTTATGGAACAGGAACTTTTGAGTTTATGCTTATGTTTAAAATTTTTGCCTTTTATTTTAAATGTTTTTATTTTATTTTTATCCTCATATGAAGTAGACATAGGAATGTAGAGAACATAATGGAGACATGAACTAGAATAAAATTTTTCCCTTCTAGAGTGAGATGATTCACAGGATTAGTGGTTTTGTATTGGAAAATAACAGTAAATTAAACAGTAATTGAAGTATAGCTATCATGAGTTTATGTTTCACCTTAATCCTAAAAAAAGTTATTACTCATTTGTTCTAACAAAAGATTTTATTGAGATTATTGAATATCAAGGTCTCTATTCTAGTGAAATAAATTGTGGTCAATAACAGTGTTTTCTATTTAATTTCTTTCTGAAGAAACTTTTAAAGTTTTACTGTTTTCTTTTTTTCGTATTGTGACTTTGGTTTATATAAATGTATTTTTTATATATAGTGTATATATTATGTACATAGTAAACAACATATATATATTATATATATATATAGTTTGTGTGTATTTCTAAAGACAGCTGAAATAGATGTATGTTTTCATGGTCATAAACCTTTATTTTTACCAGAAACTATTAAACTCACCTTTAAAATTATTTGCTACTGTGAATAAAATTACCTAATGGTTATTTATTTGGAACTCCCCCTTATATTTGTTCATAGGTAGCTCTATTTAATAAATTTCACAAATGCAGTTAGTCAGTTTTTAAACATTGATGGTATTTCATAGGTATTTTCAGAATTAACCTATGATATTTTGTTGCTATAATTTTGGTATTGATATTATGACTAGCTTACTAAAATAACATTTTCACTTTTAATCTTCATGCTACCTGTAGAAACTATTGTTCTTTTGGTGATAAACCTTTTTGAAAATTATACCTACAACATGTTTTGTTTGGTTTCTTTTCTGAAAAATAATTAAGCTTATTTCATTGAAAATACAGTGGGTATTGCATGATAAGATGCAGAAGAGCTCCAGATGTGCTTGAGCAACAAAAAACAACAAGACTTTGTTTTAGTCATTTCTTAGTTTATTTATTTATTTATTTTTAAGATTTTTATTGGGGAATTGGGGGGATGGGAACAGTGCTGGGGAATTGGGGGAAGGGGACAGACAAGTTGCTGTCGTTTTGTTCTTCATTCTAGTTGTGGAGGACATTGCTTCACTGGCCCAAGTTGGCACCATCATTACGCTCTTCCTGGGCGAGGCAGATCAGTCGCCAGCTTCTGGACGGCCGCTCACGGCGGCTGCTGGCCGCTCAC
>NW_017731526.1:1587265-1589429 GCF_001890085.2 Hipposideros armiger | reverse complement strand
GGCCGCTCACGGCGGCTGCTGGCCGCTCACGCTGGCTGCTGGCCACATATGGTAGCCCATGGCAACCCACTGCCACAGGGGCTGTAGCCTACGCCTTCCCCGGCGAATCATGGCAGCCCAGCTCCAGGTTGAGCTATTGTTCAGCATCTTAGCTGTGGAGGGGAGTGTCACTGGCCCTCATATGTGGGATCTGAACCGGGGCCCTCTGGTGTCCTAAGCCAGTTCTTAACCATCGCGCCACTAGGCCGGCCCTAGTTTAATTTTTTTAAGTGTTTATTTAAAAGCAAAATAGAGAAGACTAAATTAGAAAATACTTGTAAAATTGAAAAAAGGGCATGATAAAGAACTATATGTAGTAGTGATTGTATATACATATTTGAAAAGATGGAAGGAAACTATCAAGGTAATCTCTAGATTAGATTAAAGAAAAATTTAAAATTTATAATTATAATTTGTGTATATTTGATTTTTCTACAGTTAATAGTCATTGCTTTGGGCAGCAAAATTTTTAAAATTTGCTGTGGAGCATTAGGACATTTACATAATGATTTCTTCTTAATTACTTGGATATCTTAGGTGAAAATGTTTTTACTTATCCAGATAACTGAATAAGTTTTTAAATTTTATAGCTACAGGTATATTTTTAGGCTTATGTAAGTGCAGCAGAATTTTAAGAAGCAGAAGCAAATTCCAACATATAAAGGAATTTAATACATGACACAGTGATATTTTAATTCAGTGGGAAATAAGGGTACATATATAGTAAACTGACACAACTTGTCTGTCTAGAAGAAAATAAAATTGAGCCAGTACTTTGCAGCATACGCAAACCCCAATTTCAGATGATTAAAAGTTTAAATATAAACAATAAAACTTTTAAAATATGAATCTCCTAAATTTCTTTATACATACAATCTGGATGTAGCGATATGACCTTTTAAACCAAGATGGGAAATCTGAAAGTCATAAAAGTAAATATATGAGACTACATAGAAATGAAGAATTTTTCAATGGCAAAAAAACCCGACAAAAGGTAGATTAAAAAAAAGTTTGAAATATGTATAACAAAAAGTTAACATTTGTAAGAAAAAGTCGGCACAATCGAAACATGGATAAAACATACAACCAGAACTTCACAGAAGAGAAATCTAAACAACAAACTTATGAAAAGATGTGTAATCTCACTAGTAGTCAGTATAACAATAAAATATTCTTTTTTGACTTTCAAAAATTAAGTGATAAACCTGCTAGCAGTTTTGTGCAGTAAAGGATTTTCTCATTAGATGCTACTAGAGTTGTAAATAGTTACAGCATTTTTAGAAAACAACCAGACAGTATCTGTTAGTGTTGAAAATACATATTCTTTCATCCAGCAATCCCACTCTATGGAATCGTTTCCCTAGAAATAAAAGTACCTGTTAGTAAATAAGTTTTTACATGAATGTTGATTCCAGCAGTATTTGTAGTAGCAAAAATCTAAAAACAAAGGGATTGCCTATCAAGATGGATATTGATATATAAATTATGGCACAGGCATATTATGGGATGTTTTTTAGATCAATTGAAAGTAGGAGTTAAAATCCATACCTGTGAGTTGAAAGGATTTCCAAATACGTTCTAAAAGGATTTCCATCGTATATCTTAAGTGAGAAAGACAAAGTTTAGAAAAATGTATATAATGAGATCCCATTTTAGTAAAACAGTTTAATACCACGAGTTTTGTATATGCCTTTTATGATTGTCCACATTGGAAGGAAAAAATTAAAAGGAAAGAGAGAAAAAGGGCAGGGTATTTGCAGTAACATATGCATGTAAAACTACATGTTTGTGCATGTCTGTACAAAATGAATTGCAGGAGAGAATAGTCACCAAAATGTTTACTGGTTATCTCAGAGTAGTTGGATGGGCATGTGGGTGATATTTTTACTTCCTTCTTTACCCCTTTCTATATTACATTACGTGTCTTTATTTTTACAATCAACATGTGTTTCTGTAATTAGTAAAAGCAAAACTGTTTACATATTTGAAAAGATCTGATAGAGCAAAGAAGGAATTAACAAAAAGAAAAATACTGCCATTTATTTGAAATTTTTTCTCTTAATTATTTAGGTATCTGAGGGGAAAATGGATAAATTATCCTGATAACTCCATAAATTCACCTTAA
>NW_017731526.1:1580173-1581420 GCF_001890085.2 Hipposideros armiger | reverse complement strand
GCCTGTATCTTTTAAAAGAGCAGAGAAATCATTCCCCAACAGACTTTGCTTACTTAATGGTCTGAACCTTTTTTCATGCTCATTTCCAAGCCAGTCATTGGCAAAGGAACTGAAATTACTTTGATGGGCATATCAAAATTTGAACTGAGTTAGGGTTTTGTTGACAAGGAAAAAAATGGGGAACTAGTTCTGCTTCATCAGTAGTCTGCCACATAAGCCTTTCTAATGGGGTTGCTAGGTAGGTAGATTAAACGCAGTGAATAGAAAAGTGCTTCACAAAATGATTTAACACTATAAGGCAATATATAAATATATAAATATAAGGCAATGTTATTAGCTGGAATTCTACCTATTCTATAACTTTTTAAACAAGTTTAAGAATATTAAACAGATTCATGATGCCTTTTTCTAAGAAGGTAAGCTGTATGAAAATAAGTACGTATTTGATTGTAATCAACTAGATTCTTCTTCCTCTTTAATCTATTATTTCCAAAGATAGTCCTTAATCAGTTGGATAGAATGTGCTTTCTCAAGTGTTACATTAAAATAATATACTTCAGTGTCATTGAAGTACGTAAATAAATACTGTCTTGGAACCTTGATATTTAGCTTTTATATAATACCTCACCCTTGCCCCCAACAGCCATATCATCTAAGACTGGTAGTAAAGAGAATTGTTTCTGGACTAATGAAATTACCAGGTATAGTGCATTAACCATTAGCAATTTAGAGTGGACCTTGTAAAATGGAAGGAAAAATAATGGGCCTCTGGTGTTGTGATTTGCCACTGCAGTGTTCTGCAGTGTGTGTGGGACTGATGACTCATTAGATCAGATGGCTGCCTGTGCTAATCTGGATTTCCCCCCATCTACAGCAGGGTTTTTTTTTTGTTGTTGTTTGTTTGTTTGTTTAATCTTTCAGAAATATGAGGGGAACCCTACAGCTTGTGGCTGACTATAGGATCCTTAGTTGTAAATTACATTTACTTTTTATCCTTAAAGTAGGAGTCCAACAGCTTAAGGCAAATTTTTTCTGTAATCATTGAGTTGATTTCTCAATGAGTGTAGCTGTGTATATCACACTGTTTTTATGACAGCAACAGTTTTTAAAGTAGTTGTCATGCTTTTATTATATGATTGAGAGCAACAAGAATAGCTGTATGTTATGATAGGAAGGAGCTGTTAAATATTGGGTTGTCAGAAAAGTCATGACACATTTTTGCAACGAAAAACAGAAAAAATACATCA
>NW_017731526.1:1508698-1579243 GCF_001890085.2 Hipposideros armiger | reverse complement strand
AATAGTACTTTAGATGTTAAATAAACTCTTATGAGTTGAGACTTCTTTCCCTATAACTACTGACGATGGGCTCTAATATTTGAAGGATGAGGAGCAAGGTTTTTGTAGAAACTAAGGTTTCGGTTGTATGGGGACCTGACCTTGGTGTCATTTGCTTGATTTAGCCTGAGCATTGCCGTAAATGCCCTGCTTTCTAAACCTACGTTTGTATTTCTTTTCCCATTTCACAAAATAGCTAACTATCAGATAATTCGGAAACGGAACAATGATTGTAGGTTCAAATGTGAGTCTTAAGTTTCAGTTATTCTGGGTATTTGAGTATTTTGGGTTCTTGGGAAGCAGATGCCAAGAAAGCGTTTGATGTATAAGATGTTTGTTAGGGATCAACATGTGTGAAACGAAGCAGGCTGAAGCAGAGTTGGGTAGAGGAAGAAGTTGAAATGCAATGCAATCCGACAAAACCTCAGCCAAACTGTTAATGAAAAGTGCAGTATGGCATGTGACTGTACACACATCGGGCTCCCAGGCTGGGCCTTGACACCTCACTTAGGAGGTGCGCAGTGCTCTGTAAAGGGTGTGAATGCGGCCAGGCATCTGCTGCTGAGGCCTCCCCAAAGGACTGACAGCTGCTGGCTACCCACGGACCACACTCCCCTGTCCTAGGAGGGGGAATCTGGGTGCTGTATGTCCATGTCTAATCTGATAAAACTGCTGCCGAGAGGCAGAGAACTTTGTCCTCTACCTTATAGGATGGTTTAGCTGCAAACTGAGGAAGTAGCCCGTTACAGGCTCTGCAGTCATACTGCCTAGGTTCGCATCTCACCTTTATTGCTTGCTAGCTTTGTGATCTTGGGCCAAGTTACTTAAATCTCCATTCTTTAATTTCCCTTTTTCTTAAATGGAAGTGGTATTGGGGGATCTGAAGTTGTTCGGTAACTGTTCACTGAGTACTTATTTCCTTTGCCCAGGCACTATTTTCTTTGTCCTCATGAAGCTTGCATCCTATGGAATGATACAGACAGTAAGCAAGTAAATTAAAAACAATAACTATATTCTTTTAGGTAGCTATAAGTGCTATGAGTAAAAGCAGAGTAAGAGAATTGAGGAGGACAGTGGGAGGAGGGGGACTATTTCCTAGGAGTGAGGAAAAACATTTCAGGCAGGGGCACTGCAAGTGTAGAGGTTCGTGTTGCTGGAGCCGAGATTAAAGTTTAACTACGTTAAAACATCAAAAGGGAACAAAATTGCTTGGAATTCTTTTGTTTTATACTTTAAAAACTGGAGTTTTCATAATTTTCTTATTTTATCTCATCAATTTCCACTAACCATTGCTCATACATTTGGAGAGTCTCACTGCTATTTTAAAAGGAGAATATGTAAATACTTATTTTAAAAAAATCAGAAGAGACACCATTATTGCTTCATGAACTCTCTAGAACACCTTCATGAACCCTAGGAGATTGGAACCATCCGTAAGGAAGCTTTGCTGTATATGCGAATGTCTCCTTGTACATCTTTTAAGTCTCAGCTTAGCCTTCTCTCAGTCCATCCTGTCCTGCCCAGGTCTAGGTTAGATGCCTGTGCTTTATGGTTGTCTAAAGCAGCCTGCACTGCTCCTGTGAGAGCACATAAGTCACCTTATTGTAACCACCAGTTTGTCTTTTTATCCCGTCAGGCCAGAACCTCCTTGGGGGAAAGATGGTGTCTTAGTCCATTATATTTTCATCCTGTCATTCAGCACCTGGCACATCATTGCTGCTTTAAAAAATTCTATTTAGTTTTAGAAAATAAAGTTATGGTAATATACACACACATATATATATATGTATGTGTGTGTATACATATATATATATGTGTGTGTGTGTGTGTGTGTGTGTATGTATGTATATATATATATATAACAGCTAAGAAAAAAACTAGCCAAGTGACTAGATTTGGTTCAAGTAACAAGATGACAGGAATATATTAGGTGCTTTTTAGAAGTTAGGTAGTCTTAACTTGTATCAACAGAATGTTAGTAGTCTTGAATATTACCTTTCTGTTAGGCTTACTGTTAGGCACCTAACAACAACCTCATTAGATTTTACAGATGAAACTGAGGCTCATAAGGTTGAAAGAATTTGATTTGCCCAAGGAAACAACTTATAAATTCAAACTCAATCTGTCTGATTCAAAGCCTTGATCTCTATCAACATAAGGAAGCATCCAGAACAAATGAAGTGATATTCTTCAGTACTTACTCATACCACATTTAGAATACTGTTTTTATTTTGTTTGTGCCCATTAAAAGAAACATTGACATCATTAAATACTTCCATAAAAGAGTAGCCTTGGGAGTAAAGGATCTGAAAAAAGATTATCCTTTGAGGGACAGTTGAAGGCCCTAAAGAGAATTTGCTTAGAGAGGGAACTTAGTCTGTGACTCCAGTAGTTGGAAGAAACAGGGCCAGAGGGTAGAAGTTGGGAAGGTGAGTTAGATTTGATACAGATAATTCTTTAAGAGGAGATTTGTAAAAATAGAATGGGTTTTTAAAAATTGAGGCCCTGGGGCTGGCCGAGTGGCACGTTGGTGGGAGCTGGCACGTTGGTGGGAACTGAGCAGCAGGGCCCCGGTTCGGATCCCACATGGGGGCCAGTGACACTGCCCTCTGCAGCTAAGATGGTGAACAACAGCTCGACCTGGAACTGGGCTGCCGTGAGTTGCTGGCGACGACGTAGGCTGCAGCGGGGCTGCTGTGAGCTACTGTGAGCGGCCATCCAGTGGCCGGCAACTGATCTGCCTCAGCCAGGAAGAGCACAATGATCATAATACCAACATGGGCCAGTGAAGCGACGTCCTCCACAACTAGACTGAAGAACAAAAGGACAGCAACTTTTCTGTTCCCCTTCCCATGATTCCCCAGCGCTGTTCCCCTCCCCCAATTCCCCAATAAAATCTTAAAAAAAAAATTGAGGCCCTGTTTAAATAGTAGTATCACTGATGAAATTTTTATGAGCATTTTATATTGCACAAGAAACATTTTAACAAATTTGTAATTTAATCACAACTCTGGGGTAGGTGGTAGCATTATTCCTATTTTTCAAATGAACATATTAAGAGATTTTGATTTGATCAGGATCTTCTGTAGCATGTCACTAGTAGAACCAGGATGTGTCCCAAGTCTGCTGATTCAAGATGTCATGCCATTTCCACTTTAACAGGCAGATGACCATGTGTCATGAATGCCATGGAGGAAATACCCGTATTTAGGGAGGAAATTAGACTATATGATTATCAAGTTCTCTTCTGACTTTGAAAATCTTTATTTTTCTGAAGCTTAAAATTTGACCTCATTTGCTTGTTCACTACTTTGAAGACTTTATACCTTACCCATTTCCCAAGTAAATGTTGGTCTTTAAACTTTTTATTTTTACCCTATTATCTAAGTAGTTTCTAGAAAAACTTGTTCTAACTCTTTATATGCCAGTCTTTTGCAGTCCCATACCTGCTTAATCAACAGCCCCTTCTTTAGGAAGTTGAAAATCCTGGTAAACCAGTTTCCCTTTTCCTTACTTCCTCCCTCAACTGCCCTTCTTCCGATTTAATTTTCCTGCTGAGGATCCCCAAATTCTTGTGTTCTTTATTGTGATATTTGTGGCTGTAGTATCTGGTTTATTTTTTCTTTCTAATTCAATTGCATTATTTCTAATTACTCACACCCTATCTTCATCTTTATCAGTAAACTATCAACCTGCTGATAGTCTCCATTTTATCACCGATAACATCCTTAAGTTCTTGGTATTTTTCCTGCCCTTTAGATCATATTCAACTCATTTGTAAGGTCTCCCATATCTCCTTGTGGTTTTAATCTTTGTTTCCACTCTTGCCTGTTTCTTAAGATGACTCAGTTCTTCCCTGTTAGTCCTGTCCACCGTCTCCCTTCTGATGGAACTCCTGTGTCTAACCAGAATCCTCTGTTAATGACTACATTGTTATACTCTCCTCGCTGATTCTCTGATATCTTGGTTAATGGATTACGAATTGTGTTCCTTGGAATATATGGTTCTCTAGTGATCCTTCAGTGTCACTAGAAAGACTGAAAACACTCCTCATCCCACTGGGTTTAATCCCCAAGGCTCAGGGTTTGGTTTTCCTCTAAGTATTCTATCTGGACTCAACTCAGTCAGCCTCAAAACTTACTTTCCAGCTATGTGTTCCCTCTACTTCATCCACATTGGTTAACACTTCTCTCACATGCAAATCAGTTTCTCCTCTGTTTTTAGTGTCTGGTGATTTTGAACACTTAAGTCATTTTCCTTTATATAGTACAGTTGTTTAAAACCAGTAAAAGCTCTTTTTTTCCACAATCCTTATTCCCTACATTCAACACAGTTCTTTTTCCTTAGTGAGAGTTCAAAAGATATTTAATAAATTGAATTCCATTGATACTCAAGCCATAACTATTTCTAGAGCTTTTCAATTTAATCTGTTAGAGTAATTAAACATCATTTTCCCCATAGCAGCTCTCCCTCTGTCTTCAGTTACTTCCTATTGTTTATAGGATAAAGCTCACTTGGCTTTCATTTAAAGACCCATAAATCATCCTTTTCATTCCTGTCAGGCTGGTCTGTTAACTATTGCTATAAATTTTATCTCCATTCCTTTGTTCTTTTTATTTCCCCACCTGGAATTCCTTTGCTACCCTTCTTTTCCTAGTTTATGCAAATTTTACCTGACCTTCAAGTCTTCCCTAAACATTCTGATCTTTGAACTTTTAGTAAATAAGCTATATTATTTGGCACTTTATTACTTATTGATCTGTGACCACTATTTTATGGTTGTTTGGGAACAATGTTTAACTTTTTATATGTACGTGTATGTCCATTGTTAAGTTGTCAATAAATATTAAGTTAGGCCTGTAGTAAAAAATAAACTTTCTACTTTGGGATCTGCCAGTGAGTTTCTGTTTGGATTTGAATACTTCATTTTTGGGGTTTTTCAGATTGCACATCTATAAAGAAAAGAGGTTGAACTGCCTGCAGTTTCTTAAACTGTTGTGTGTTCTGCTAAAAAAAAAAAAAAGAGTGCTTCCAGAAAATTTTAAAGATTGGTAATACATTAAAAAAATTAAATGTAAGATATAATTTGTTAGATGGTGAAAAATAAAGCAGTGAAGGAGGGAAGTATGTTGTAATTTTAGATAGATGGGCAGAGAGCCCATCTCAGAGTAGGAGACATTTGAGTAAACGCCTGAAGGAAGTATAGGAGCAAATATCTGTGAGATGATACTCCAGGCAGAGGAACAACATGTACCAAGACCCTGAGGCAGAATGTGTATGTGTTTTTGAAAAATGGCAGTGTATTTATGCAGAGCGTACATAGAACTATTAAGGGGAAAAGTAATTAGAGAAAGGTCAGAGAGGTAATGGGGGAGAGGGCAAGATGGAGGGCTGGAAAAGCCATTGGAAAGACTTTGCTTTGTTCCATTCCTTGGTGTTTTCTGTGGAATCTTTTCATAGGGATATATAATTCTGAATTTCAATAGCTGTGGAACATCCAGGAATGAGGTACTTTAAACCGAATTTTAAGAATTTTATATTATATTTTACTTTGGAGAATAATAATAACTCAAGAATATACCAAAAATGAGCGTTGACTACCTATATTGGTTCTTTTGCTTTAGGGTTTGTAATTATAACTTAAATTTTTTTTTTTTAACCATAGGTAAATTAACATGATGGATTTCTCCAAGCTACCCAAAATACTCGATGAAGATAAAGAAAGCACATTTGGTTATGTGCATGGGGTCTCAGGTCCTGGTAAGTTAATACATAATAATCTGAATGGTAAAGATTCCTACCTTCAATTAATGTCTTTTCAAGGTGTTTTAGATAGAAATACACAAGTTTTTGTTTACCTACAGAAATTATGTCCTCAAAAGATTTTATAACTTCTATAAGACTGAGGTAATACCTCCATCAAAAGGGCTCATCTAGCATTCATTATCTAAATTTGATAATTATTTAGGTACTGTTTATGTTATGTAAATGTAAAATCACTGTTCAGAGTTTTGCCTATTTTTTTATTGTTAAATCTGAGGTTAAAAAGCTATAAAGTTTATAGCTTTTAGTATGTAATACCTTGTAGATTATAAGCATTCGGTAAACATCTGTGAATTTGGTTTGAACTTTAATGTTTTCAGAGCATTTCTCAGCAGCATCAACCAGTGCTCTTTGCATATATTATTCCTCTGAATGGGTATTTCAGGTATCACATAACCAGCTACCTGTAGGAAAGAACTCTTATGGAATGAAACTGATAATGGAAAGTAGTTTTAGAGTTTATGTTCATTTTGCCAAAACTTGAGGTACTGCATTTTAAATAATAAATCTCATTCTAGTATCCATTTTGTTATTCCACACTCCCACTGCAAAATGTGACTCACAGTTTCCATAGGGAAACCTGCTCATTGATTTATAATCCTTCATGGAAATTCTTTTTTTTTTTTTTAAATATCTTTTTGTAAACTTTATGCTAATAGTCTTTTTCTGGTTCTAATCACAATGGAGGTGATAATCCTTCTTGGTGTTTATGCAAATGAAGACTATCTGTTACTGTCTCTCTTGTTTCTCCCCAAGAAGCTTCTTCCACTTAGAACTTGATGTTTGAACTTGAGCTCATTGGCAAATAATACATTTCACTGTTTTCAGTCTCATTTGCATTTAGAGAAATAATTTTCCCCTTAATGATCATAAGGGTTTTTTGGAAAGACAGGCTACACACAATAACTTTTAGGGAAAAGGCAAAAGAACACCATCGGAAGAGTTTAGGTAAAAATATTTTTCTGAAACTTGTAGTAAACTGTTCCTGGAACCTACTTATAATTCTTAAGTACTTAATAAGATAATAAATAAATGGCGGGCCACCCAGTGGCTCAGTTGGCTAAGAGCACGAGCTCTGAGTAACAGGGTCGCCAGTTCGATTCCCACATGGGCCAGTGAGCTACACTCGAGCAGAGCTGCCGTTGAGCTGCCAACAGGTGGCAGGATGGCTTAGCTGGTGAGAGCACGTGCTCCTAACAACGAGGTTGCTGGGTTCGATTCCCGGTCGGGATGGTGGGCTATGCCCACCAGCAACTAAGATTGAGCAGGGCACCTTGAGTTGAGTGGCCCTGAGCTGCCCACGGGTGGCCAGATGGCGCCTGAACTTGGAGCTGAGCTAGCTGCGCCCTCCACAACTAAGATTGAAGAAGAAACAACTTGGCTGTTCCCTTTCCCCAATTTCCCAACACTGTTCCCATTCCCCAATAAAAAGAAAATCTTAAGAAAAAAGTAATGGCATACTTTTGGGTTTATTAAGTATGATTAAAATTTTAGTTACTTTTGATGTTTCAATGCATCTTAATATTTACATAGATGTAAATATTTGTGAAATTAGTAAATCTTCATTGTTTTAACACAAGTTAATGAAATCTTAATACTTTAATAGTTTCCACTTGAATATTACCTAATACATACTTCTAATCAATTATATCAGAAGGCAAAATATTAAAAATCAGTTTATTCCTACACTTATCTGAAAATGTGCAACCTTCCCTCCCTGCCAGAAAAGTAGTTTTTGCTTACTAGACAACGTGGTCCAAAATCGTAAGTATAAATTCTGGTTCAGTATTTATAAAAAATAGGGATTCTTAGTGAGAACTTCACCCAGTGGTGGTAACTGATTATAAACATTCCTATGGTCTATGTAAAAAATTTTGTAGATGTATCTGTGCATTTTTCTAGGTAGAGCTATCATCAGTTTATGAAAAGTTTCCATGTTCCAAGAGAGTTTTAAGAACCGTTGTTATAAAGTGTTAGAAAATAAAGATGTTTTAGATATTACCTCAAAGGAATGGTGACAACACAGCAAACTGATAATTGTGTGACATTCTACCATGTTACTAGCTAAAGCTTCTGTTCCAATTTTAGTTTTAAAGTTTTTTTTAATTGTCCCCAAATCCATCATTCTATGTATTATAGCAAACTGGGTTGATCAAAACCTATATTTATATTATGGGTTATTATGAGAATATTATGTAAAATGAATAATCTTTAGCCTGGCATTTATTTTTTTTCACGCTATATGATATGCTAAAAATGTATCTTTTTGTGGTGTATGTTCCATAGTGGGTGTTTTCTTTTTCTTATGAATATATGAGACAGCAGGATTATTGAATTATTGGATGTTTTCATTATAACTATTCACAGTCTTAAGTCATCAAAATACGTGTTTGTTCTTTTCAGTGGTGACAGCCTGTGACATGGCAGGGGCAGCCATGTATGAGCTGGTGAGAGTGGGCCACAGCGAGTTGGTTGGAGAGATTATCCGATTGGAGGGTGACATGGCTACTATCCAGGTGTACGAAGAAACCTGTATCCTTTTTGTTCAATTTCTTGCTACTCTCTGTAAGTCAGAATTTAAGGATTTATGGCAAAGGTAGAAACAGCAACATCCAGGGCTATCAAAAGGTGAAATGTTGGTGTTTAGAAATCCGATTTATACAGGAGTATATTGGAGAAAGGTACTAGGAATTAGTGCTCTTCCTAAGAAATTAATATTATCTTCTGAACTTTTATTATTTTTAATATTTCAATAATTGACAAACTTTAAGAGGAGCCAATTAGAGGGAGACATATTGTAGAAGGATCCCTAAGCAGGTTCACATCAATTTGTATGGTTAAAATTCTCCAATCATGACTTCTGTATAAAATAGTAAATCCATAAATAAATCAATCACCACTCTCTGTCTTTATTCTAATAAATAGTGCTGGGTGGGGTGTTATACTGTAGCTTTAACACTAGGGAATCTTCATTATTTGTTTGGTTTCCATAATTTTGGCTTTTAAACATAGAATTTATTTTCAATTTTCTATAAAAAATAAAGAGATAAAGAGTTAAGCCTTGTGAAGAGAAGCACTTTTTTTTCTTTTTGCTTCATTTGTATGTTTTAGATTGGATCTCAAGATCAGTATTAATTCTTTGGCTGTTTAAGATTTATTTGGTACAGCTTTTTCACCATACAGAAATACATGCTTGCCAGTAACTGTTCTCTGTCTGAGTACTGAGGTGCTAGTTCAAAATAGTCATCTGAAAATTTTAAATAAAGTTAGAAGTCTGTAGCTATGAAATCATGACTAGTCAAAAGGACTTTTCCCTATTGTTAGCTTTATCTTTTGTTTAATCTTTTACATGGTTTAAAGATTTAAAATAAACAAATGGACATGTATACAGTGACAACCATCCCCACCTTTGTCATCCTGTATCTGGTCAGTTTGCAAGACATAAACAGTTGCCTGCAGCCACTTTATTAGTTCTTTTTATTGTATATCCTTCTGGTTTGTTAATTGCATATGTGAACCAATATAAATATGGATTTTTATTCTCTTTTTCCTAAAAGATAGCATAGTATATGTATTATTCCGCACCTTGGTTGTTTTCACTTAAAAATAAATGTATTGTGGAAAACAGATATGCGGTAAATATAGTAAAATGTTAATTGTAGAATCTAGCTCGTAGAGGTAGCGGAGTTCACTGTAAAATTCAACTTTGCTGTAGGTTTGAAAATTTTCATAATCACATATTAGAAATGAAAATATATTTTGGAAATCTTTCTAGATCAGTTCATAGAAGCTTCAGTTCCTTTTTTATAGCTACATAGAATTCTATTATCTGAATGTACCGTAATTTATTAATCAGTCTTGACAGAAATTTTAGTTGATATTATTATAAACTGTTACAATGTAACTAGTATGAATTCACAGAAATTGGATTTTTGGATCAAGATTTATGCATTTTAATTTTGATAGATATTGCTAAATTGCTGTCAGTAAAAGTTGTACTGATATTACTTCTATCAACAAGTATATGAGAGCAAGGAGGATTCAGTGTGCTTATTTGCAGATTTTATTCTTTCCTTTTCAAAACTTCTCAAGATTTTTAGTTTTTGTTAGGTACTAGTAACCTTTTTAAGAGACTAGTAGTCTTCAGTAGTATAGTTGAAACAATGTATTTAGGAGAGGCTTTTGTTGTTTTTAGCTCTGTGGTTTCGGAAACGGCACCTAGGTATTCTGGGCAGGTACAGCAAACTCATGTGGTGTCCCAGGATATTTTAAAGTTTTGAGGTTAACACAGGAATATTAGACATCTTGTCAGACACCACGTGAGCTAGTATTTTGAGATAATAAGCAGTTTCATTACTCAGCTGCACAATATTCTTGTCGATGATGTCATATCTTGGTGAAGATGAGTTTTTGGTGATTGCTAAGGTAAAACAGCAAGTATTATGTGACAATAAATATGGGACAATAAATATATTCATCCTGATTCTAAGGTTTGAAAATTCTACAGTGCCTGACAGGCACATATATCCCATTTGTAAGAATTGAGGTTATTTAAGAATGAAATTTAAATATTTTTTATTTATGTTTATGTATATTTTATTTTCAAAGTACTACTGAATTGTTTGGACATATATATTAAGTTGTTTAGACATAACTATTTAATAAATGGAATTATTAGACACGTATTTTATCGTGTGTCACTGTGAAAAAGTTACTAAAACATTAAAGGATATTGTGAACTAAGAAAGTTGGAGAATCTGTTTTAGCCCCTTAGGTATCATTTCCTGTTACTGCGGTGTTTCCTTTTCATAGTATCTCTAAAGTTTCATGGTGAGTTTTCCTCAACTACTGTTTCTAGCTGGTGTGTCTGTTGGAGACCCTGTACTCCGCACTGGTAAACCCCTCTCTGTAGAGCTTGGTCCTGGCATTATGGGAGCCATTTTTGATGGTATTCAAAGACCTCTGTCAGATATCAGCAATCAGACACAAAGTATCTACATTCCCCGAGGAGTAAATGTGTCTGCCCTTAGCAGAGATATCAAATGGGATTTTACACCTTGCAAAAACCTACGGGTATGTTTTTATAACCAAGATTTCTAAAGTTGGTGAAAGAATGTGAATGGTTTTGTACTCAGTTCAAATAAAAATAGACCACAGAAGTATAGTTTAAAGTTTTCTTTAAATCCACTAGAAAGAGTATAGAACTGGGATGTTTTATTTATAAGTGAGGCAGATTATTTAAATAATAGCAAGAGTGAGTCTACTTCATGTTTATTTGAACATTAAACAGTAAATACATCTGTTTTCTAGGTTGGTAGTCACATCACTGGTGGAGATATTTATGGAATTGTCGTTGAGAATTCGCTCATCAGACACAAAATCATGTTACCCCCACGAAACAGAGGAACTGTAACTTACATCGCTCCACCTGGAAATTATGATACCTCTGTAAGTATATAAACTTTATCTCACAGAGTGGCCCTACTTCTGTATGCTAGTTGCCCATTTTTAGTACCCTAGTTATAGAATTGTCATTTAACATGTAGGTTTTAAGTAACTCCCATAATTATTTTTTTACTTAAGTTTTTTTTTTAAGTTGGGCTTGGGAATACAAAAACATATTGTTTCCTTTTTTTAATTAAAATATAGTTGGCATACAGTATTATATTAGTTTCAGGTGTACAACATAGTGATTCGACATTTATGTACCTTATGATATGATCACCATAAGTCTAGTAACCATCTGTCGTTGTGCAAAGTTATTACAATATTATTGACATATTCCCTATGCTGTATATCCCATGGCTTATTAGGTGCAGGTGAATAAGAGAACATACTGTTTATTTTTTAAGAGGAAGAGGTATCTAGTATAACATTTTCCTACCTTGTTAATTTATGCTACATCGTTTAAAGCCCTGATTCTTTAGGCATAGAATAGATTTTGATTTAAATTGTCAATCTATAGTCACATAATTAGTTGCACAGTGGATTATATGAATTCTTACTCTGGGTGAGCCATTTAAAACTTAGTCCTTTAGAGGTGGGAAGGGCGGGCTGGCGGGCGCCGTGACGGGGGCGGGGGCGGGGGGGTCAAAAAAAAAAAAAAAAAAAAAACTTAGTCCTTTAATGTTATTGGTAGTCACATCATATCAAATATACTAGACCCATAATAGTTTTTGTGGGCATGAAGGTAACTATTGAGAAGGCCACTGTAGTGTATAATTTTTTTCCCAATAAAATGTGATGAAATACAATATTCTAATTAATTCACAAGAATAAGTCTGTGCTCTAATATATAGAAAACAAAAGAATTAAGACAGGGATTCTGGGCAATCAGCTAGCCTTACTCAGTAGCTTAGACACTCATTCACTCTTATATGAAAGAACCACCCTGAAGTGGTTCATGTATCAACAAAATTACAGATTTCTATAGTCTGTGGACTTTGGGATTGTTTGTAAATAGTTGAAACCATTTCAATGTTCATAAATGTTAGAGTATTACTCATTCATTATCTTTCTGCTTTTGTAAATATTTAAAAATATTTAACTTTATTAAATATTTTAGGATTTTTTTAATAGATGAGTATTTTTCATTAAAGCAGTATAAGAGCATTGTAATAAAGTATATAAAACAAAGACTGGAAAGTAAATTATGAAAACATTCATTTTTTTCCCCCTCCCTCAGTCCCAGGAGTATCTGCTGTATCCTTCAGGACTTCTCTCTATGTAAATCCACGCAATTTATTTAATTATTCTTCTATTCTCTTTCACAAAAACTCCTAAACTGTTTTTAATCATTAAAACCGTAATAAGCACACCTGATTAAAAAAATTAGAACTGAATATAAAGATTTACAATAAAAAGTATAAAATTTCCCTCTCTACTTCCATGTAACACCTTTGTAACTCCAAGAGGAATCTAATCTAGAGTTACTTTCAGGAACAAATGTTCATAAGTTTGTACTTAAAACCTTGCTGTATTTTTATAGGATGTTGTCCTGGAGCTTGAATTTGAAGGCATAAAGGAAAAGTTCAGCATGGTTCAAGTATGGCCTGTACGTCAGGTTCGGCCTGTCACTGAGAAGCTGCCCGCTAATCATCCTTTGCTGACTGGCCAGAGAGTCCTTGATGCCCTTTTCCCGTAAGTTTAATCTGTGTCCCACCATTTTCCCACAGAATTATTGTATGTGCTTATTGTTTCACTTTTTATAGATAAAGGTTTTATGTGCTAAACCTATAATACATTTTATCTAGAGACATAATTGTGAATTAGTTAAATACAATATATACATTGCCCGTGCTTATTACAGAATTAAACCATTGAAGATTTATTTTTTTCACAGTTGCATAAAGAAAACATTATTTCTAAAACTCTCAGGGAAAAAAAACTTTCCAGAAGAAAACCTTTGCCGAAACAATATAACTATTTTTCTTAAGTTATCCTAGAATTAGTATTATAGATTCACCGGTGTCACTGTAAATTGATGAGTTCTAAAATGAACTGGCTCTTTATACTGCCCAGCAATTTTTCTTAATTTGTAGTCTGGTCTTTGCCATTTTCTTCAAAAACTACTCAGAAACACCCTTTCTCTTTAAGTCTCAGGTTTCACTATACCCTGCTTTACTTTCAACAGATACCTTCATTTAATTCACAGAAAAGACTGAAGCTATGATACAGTAGCTCCCTGAACCTCTGACCACCAAACCCATGCATATTCCACTTACCTTCAACCTCTTGTCCTTCAAACCTGCTCTCTGAATTGTCCTCATTATTACTCTCTCATCCTTATTAGGCAGCACCCCGTTTCTCTGTTCTTCACTCTCCACTAAATGTGTCTATCACTTTTACGAATGTTTTCCAGTTTACTAAATTTTCTTGTTCCTTTGTCTTCTGTCACACCCACCTGGCAAAATTCCAACTATGAATCATTTCTGTTATCTCCTTCTCCCGAGGTGGCTACACACAGGCGGCTAAGAAAATAAAATAATCGGTGCAAGTTGGCATCTCCCTACTGTGTAGCAATCGTGCGATTCCCGAACTACCATTCTCCTGCTCTCCTATTGAAACTTCTCCACTTGCCTCACATCTTCAACTCAATTCTTTCTCCTTCCTTCTCAACAAATGATCATGCTAGTTCCTTCACAGAGAAATTAGAGGCCATCAGATTTGGAACCCCCTCAGTTTCCTGCTACCAGGCTGACTTAACAAGCATTCCCATTCATCCCTTCCTTTTCTCTTTCTGGAGCTTATCCCATCTCATATCTTC
This sequence comes from Hipposideros armiger, assembly GCF_001890085.2. Taxonomy (NCBI): domain Eukaryota; kingdom Metazoa; phylum Chordata; class Mammalia; order Chiroptera; family Hipposideridae; genus Hipposideros; species Hipposideros armiger. The sequence goes on along the minus strand of NW_017731526.1, from coordinate 1,565,115 downwards.
TCAAAGACCTGTCTCTATCAGTTATCTTCCTTTTATCACACATGGAAAAAAAAATCTATCCTCTACTCTTTTCCCTTTTCTACCTTCCACAACTTTTCTCCTCATCTTCACAGCCACGCCTCTGGCAAGAATGAATAGTTCCCACTTTCCCAATCTAGTTCACCGTACCACTCTGCCCTTGGCTCTACTATTCGATTGAAAGTACTCCCACTAACATCATCAGTTACTCTCATACTGATAATTCAATAAATAAGGTTTAGTGTTTTCTTAATTCCTATAACTTTGGATATTTCTACGCCATCCTCCTTGAAACACCCTCTTTCTTTGTTTTTCCTGTTAGCTTCTGTCCACAAGTTCTACTGGGTTGTCGGAAAATTCATGACATAATTTTACTGATTTTCGTTGCAAAAATGCGCCATGACTTTTCCGACAACCCAATAATTCTCCAATGCACGTTTTTTCTCCCTTAATTTTGATATTTCTTAGAGTTTTTCGTTTTTCAGGGCCTCTTCCCTCGTCATTACGTATCTTACCCTCTGTGGATGACTTCATCTATTCTCATGACTTAAATATTCATCAATATATTATGACTCCTAAGTCTGTTTCTATCATCCCAAATCTCTTCTGAGTTCCAGACTCATATATAAAACACTTCTGATTATACCTGTCCTTTTGAATGTCCTATAGGTGCCTCAAAGTTAGTATGTTCAAAACTAAAATAATCATATTAATCACCATTTTCTTCCTTGAAATTTGCTCATCTTTCTTTGTTGCCTCCCTCACCAAATGTCATTATCATCCATCTAGTGAATGCCTAATCTTAAATATGTGACTTCTCTCAGGGATCATTTTTATCCTTCTACATCGAATTATTGAACAAGTGCTTTTTATTCTATTCCCTAAATATTTATCTATATCTTCGTCATCCCTACTCCATGACCCTAATTAAGCATCTCAAATACCTCCAATAATTACATTTAATCAGACTTCCTGTCTCCAGTCTTGCCTTCTTTCCAAGTAGTTGTCCATATGACTAGTAATCCACCTAAAACACATATCTGATCCTGTACTGTTTTGCTTGAAACCCTTAATTTAAGTGCTCTGCATTATCCTTAAAACAAATACACACCCCTGATCTCCTTACAAAGCCACCTGTGATCTGGCCATTGCTTACCTTTCAGTATTGTCTCAGGCACTTGACTGCCCAACTACTTCCTTATACACTGTCTTCCAGGCTTACTGAAGAACTGTTAGTTTCCCAAGCAGTGCTCCATCTTGCCCCTGGACCTTTGGCCATGCTGTTCCCTCTCCTTGGAATGTTATTTCCCTTTATCTGGCTAATTTCTGTTTCCTTCTCAGTCTTAGCTTCTTTCAGAAAGAATTTCCTAACTCCAACCCGATCTAGTGTCAGACTTTGCACCCCTTCTTGTGTATTCCCACAATACCTTGGATGTTCTCTATGATCTCACGTTTTACTTTGGATTGCTAAACTTCCAAACTGGGACACACCCAGCCCCGCCTCCCCTTCCTGGGTTAATAGTGATTGAAAGAGGTGTACAAAGCCATAGGATGAATGGACATGTCCTCTGAATTTATCGAAGTCACTGAAAGGTTTGCAGGAGAAAAGATTTTACTGCATATTAGTTTTATATTGAAAAAGTCTGTTATTATTATTAAGGATGCAATGTTTCAGTGAATTTTTATGATAAAACACGATGTTACAAAGAAATTTCCCTTAGTGTTACACCTCATTTCTCCTGCCCAGACCCTCCCACCCCACACCTACATCCCACAACATTCACTTTCCTCTGCCCTTCAGACTATGTCCTACTCCAGTGCCACCTTTTAGGGAAAGTTTGAAAGTGGCTGCTAATAGTAGTGTACTGGATAATCACCAACTAACTTTGCAGTTTACCCCGCTGGAATGTGAGTGGCTACCTTATTTACTGCTGTCTTTCCAGCATCTCCAACCAAAGTTTTTAGTACCTAGAAAGCACTCTGTAAATAGTTATTTGATAGATAAAAGGGGATTAACTTAACTAACACCTTACCAAAGTCTTTGTTCATTAACCTTTACAGCAAGATGTGAATTTAAGGTCTTATTTTCTGCCTCATGAGACACCTTTGAAAAGATTTTTATATTTTTATTTTAGCTTTAATTCCTATACTGTCCTTCCATTAACTAATTTATGTAAGCATTCAGAATATCATTAGTACTATTTTATTTATCTTATTATTTTTGTATCTCTTTTCCTAGGGTAATTTGTAGAATTTACTTCTACTTTTCAGCTATTAAAGATACTAGAGATGATTAATGATAATAAAAAACATTAACACTAGTATAGGTACAAACTAGGGGAGCAATTATTATATCTATATCTGTATATCTATCTTTGTAAGTGCATATATAGAGATCGATGAAAATATTTCAGAGTGCTTTCTTTAACATATATTCCTGTGTCACTTACCTACTTTATTTATTAGTATTTGTTAGCAAGTAAAGGAATTCATACTTTGTTTTCTTTGTTTAGATGTGTACAGGGAGGAACAACTGCAATCCCTGGGGCTTTTGGCTGTGGAAAGACAGTGATATCTCAGTCTCTATCCAAGTATTCCAACAGTGACGTAATCATCTACGTAGGATGTGGTGAAAGAGGAAATGAGATGTCTGAAGTCCTCCGTGACTTCCCAGAGGTCTGTATCTATAAAGCTTCAAATAACATTCCAGAGAAAATACCACTGATAAACTTTCATTGTCAATTAATAAAGCTTTGTATTGGATCTGGAGCACTATTCTCATTTGTCAAAGATCTTTTAAGGAATTTTCTAATTATATTTGTGATTCAATTTGTATATTCCAGGAAAGGAATTTGAAATTTTTAGTCACACACTTGCAAGTTCCTTTTTGTGATCTGGTCGTTTTTAGTTATTAGAAGAAAGATTAAAATAGACAATAGGTGTGAACTTTACAAAGGTTTTATATAATCTAGGTTACTGTAGTAATATTTCTTTTTCCATAAAACAATGGCTTTCACTTATGAAATGGAAACAATGACTTTTTTTATAGCACAGTGGGAGACGGGAGAAGAGTTGGAGTCACGGGGAATATTACTTTGGGAAAACTGATTAGAAGAGAGATTAAATTATACAAGTTGTAAAATAAGAGACTAAAATGTTCTGTTTAGAAATTAGAGGTTCACTAATAGATGGTTTGTCTCTAGCTCACGATGGAAGTTGATGGGAAGGTAGAGTCAATTATGAAGAGGACAGCTTTGGTCGCCAATACCTCCAACATGCCTGTGGCTGCCAGAGAAGCCTCTATTTATACTGGTGAGAATATGAATTGGAATAAAAGCACCTAAAGTCCATTCTTAAGTTGAAAGCTAGCACCAAACTTTTTCCTTTCCTAAGAACTTTTCTTTTATTCTAAAATACCCCCATACCTGCAAGCATATCTGTAATTAAAAAAAAATATTGTACTTATTACATCTTGAGAATATGTCAGTAGAAGACTTTTATAGAGCTTCCCCAAACTTTTATTTTATTTTATTGTTAGTTTCAGGTGTACAACAGTGCAATAGTTATACTTTTTACCCTTCAAAGTGACAGCCCCCCTCCCCCAATTTGCCGCCTCATTTTCACCCCCCAAACTTTTATTTATTTATTTATTTATTTTTAAAAGATTTTTATTGGGGAATTGGGGGGAGGATGGGAACAGTGCTGGGGAATTGGGGGAAGGGGAACAGACAAGTTGCTGTCCTTTTGTTCTTCAGTCTAGTTGTGGAGGACGTTGCTTCACTGGCCCAAGTTGGCACCATCATTGCGCTCTTCCCGGGCGAGGCAGATCAGTCGCCGGCTTCTGGACGGCCGCTCACTGCGGCTGCTGGCTGCTCACGCTGGCTGCTGGCTACACACGGTAGCCCATGGCAACCCACTGCCACAGGGGCTGCAGCCTCCGCCGTCGCCGGCGACTCAGGGCAGCCCAGCTCCAGGTTGAGCTGTTGTTCAGCATCTTAGCTGTGGAGGGCAGTGTCACTGGCCCTCATATGTGGGATCCGAGCCGGGGCCCTCTGGCGTCCCAAGCCAGTTCTTAACCATTGCGCCACTCGGCCGGCCCCCACCCCCCCAAACTTTTAAATGACTATTAAATGATGTATCTTCTACCACCGTGGTTTTTTTTCCTTACACTTTTTACCACTGATCTATCTCTGAATATACCTGTATACTCCATAACTTGATTTATCAGCTTTGAATTATTGTAATATTTTAACTGCTGGATATGGAAGATAAGAATATCAGTGTATTTATGTATTACCTTCTATCTTTGTTCCCATTTCTATCTCAACTTTTGGTACTTTTATTTCCACATTTTCAGGTTTTATAATACATTTTGTTCTGTAACCATGACTACAATATGTGTATTAGTCTTAGACCATAGTAAAATGGAGTCCATGCTCACTGGCAGTCTTTTTAGCTACATTTGTTCTGTGGCTGGCTAAAATTTTTGGAAGTTTCTTTAAGAAAGGCTTATGGAAACTATATCCCCTGAATTCTTGTTTCTTTGTAAGTTTGGTTTTTTTCCTACTGCCTTTAAATTTTAACAATTGTTTGGCTGAGTGTAAAATTTTTGGATCGTATTTCTTTCCTTGAGAACTGCTGTAGCATTGAACGCTGGTGAGAGATCTGATGCTGGCCTGCAGTTTTTCCTTTTTGAGGTGACTTTTCGCCCCAAGGAATTTCTCTTCAGCTTTGAAAGCTCATAACTTTATTAGGCTATATCCCAGTATTGACAGTTTTGATAATTTTATTCCTGAGGCAGTATACCCTTTCAATCTGTGAATGTTTTTTACTTTGGAAAATTTTTGAGAATTGTTTCTGAACCTTTTTCTCTTCTATTATGATTATCTTCTTCAAAGTAGACCTGGTGGATCCCCTTTATCAGTTTCCATATATACCATTTCCTCTCTCATCCTTCTTATTTAGCCTTTTTTCCATATGTTCAGAAGATAATGGTGTTTACTTTTTGTGTTGCTTTTAATGAAACCTTCATTTTCTCCCAGCTTTCTGTTGAGTTCTGCTCACTCATGAAACATCTTTTTGTTCTTATTTGTATACTCCTTGAGATTTTACTTTGTGAGAGGATACTTTAAGATTTACTTTTGTTAATTGTGGTCACAGTTTTCATCTGTTCCTTGGCAGGTTCCTGGACCATCATTTTATTCTGCTCTTCTGCCCGATTTCTTCTTGTTTTGTTTTGGTTTTTATACTGATGTTTTTTATTACTGTTACTCATATTTGCAGGAGATGGGGGGCGGGGGTGGCTGTGGTCCAGGGTAGCAGGAATTCTTCCTGGTAACCTGTGAAGTTTGTTGTGGCATGGAGTTGTGTAAGTAATTTTACCCTTTTCCTCTCCCGCCAATAAAAATTTGCAGCTGCAAGGCCACTTACAATGATTTCTTTCTCTTCCGTCTTGCCTCACCCACTTTTTAACTCACTGAGAAGGAGTCCCTACCTGTGCTTTATTTGTCCCCATCTCCCTACTTCTCCTTGATGCCATCCATACTGGGGCCAAGGTACTCCTGCCCCCAGCCCTGTGCTCCTTTTGCAGTGTCCCCATCAATGGATTCTCGGTGTTACCCCTCAGGAGGTATCTTCTAGTTTGCAGAAGCTTAATCTCAGATGTGCAGCCTCAGGTGAATTCTTGGTGTCTTCCCACACCCTTGTTTGGTTTTTACCTCATTTAGATGGCTTTCCTCATGATTTTGTTGTGAAGCTAAATATAGCCCATATTTTTCTGTTTTTGTTTTTTTAAACTTTATTAGGGAACAGTGTGTTTTTCTAGGACCCATCTGCTCCAAGTCAAGTCATTGATTTCAATCTAGTTGTGGAGGGCGCAGCTCACTGGCCCATGTGGGAATGGAACCGGCAACCTTGGTGTTAATGAGCACTGTGCTCTAACCAACTGAGCCAACTGGCCGGCCCTGGCCCATAGCTTTTGATGATAGAGTTTGTTTCTGTATTTCTTGTTCTCCTTGTTTGGTGGTTAGTTCTATGAGAAGGAGTAAGTGACATAATTCACCTACTATTTTAAGGCAGGAAGTCTACCTACTTCTTTGAAATGGCTGCACAGTATCCCTTTGTATGGATATGTCATAATTTATTTAACCAGCATCCTTTTGGTGTGGACCCTTGAATTCTTGGTAGTTTTTTGATATCCCAAACTTCTCATCACTAAAATACTGTTATGCATATTTTTACATGGTTTCTTTGCATATTTTGTGTGCATATTTCTTTGTACATTTTTGTAAGGTAAGTTCTTAGAAGCAAAATTGCTAAAAATACAGTTATTAATACAGATTTTAGATTCTGATAGCCCTTCAAAAGGAATAACAACAGACAAGAGTTCTGTTTCTGCGCATCTTCACCAGTGCTGGTTTTTTTCAACACTCTTATAATTATCAAACATAAAAATGTTGAAAGAATGTTACACCCATGAACACCCATGTACTCAGCATCTGGATTTGACAATTAACATATTGCTATTCTTGCTTTATCAATGCCTGTTGAGTCTGTTTTTCTTAGCAGTGAACTATCATCTTTCCTGTGTTTATTAATCATTTGAACACTGCTTTCTTATTTGGATAGTAGTTGTTTTTCATACTGATTTGTAAAAGCTATTTGAAATTAGTCTTTTATCTGTCAAGTGTTGCAAATGTTTTTTCAGTTTGTTCATCTTTTGATTTTATCTGAGGTGTTTTTTTTTCCCCCATGTTGGCACTGAAATCTTTAGGTCCGTAAAACTTCTTTGAGGATTTACTCATGTATATCTGACTCTGCTACCAAGTTTTTCTAATATATACACACAAGTATTAGTGAATGTCATCATAGAAACTTAAAGCATAGCCATGCTAGTATAAGAGAGGATCTGGTTGTATTTTCAGATTGAAATGTGTAATAATTATTGTGTTTTTTAAACCTTAGTAATGAATAAGTAATATTTCTTAAAGACTTTGTTCATGGAACCATTTTTTGGAAGCCTCAGAAATCAGTATTTTTTATTCTGAAAGATGTATTATGATAGATAGCGAAGGGCTAAATTTTCCAGCAAGTATTTTAATATAAGCCTCTATTTCTTTACTGGTATAATAAAGGAATTAGGACCATAGATTTTGGGACTCTTATAATGTAGCAACAGCTGTACATTTCTAATATGTTAGAGCTGCATAGTTCTTTGTACTTTTTAGAAGGCATTGTTATGTATCGTTTAATCTGGTATGTATCTATAGGGCAAGAGTTTTTCCTTTTTAACAGATTAGGAAACGACACTGTGAAATGAAGTTTCTTTGCTAAGGTAAATGACAGAGCAGGAACTAGAACTCAGGACGTTTTTCTGTATATTAGCTTCTTCTAAGTGGTTTACTATATGTGATTTTACAGGACAGGATTTGACTGATCTGCATAGCAGAATGATCTGGGTAGTTAAGATATTACTCATGTTAATAGCATATGTTACTTTTGAAAAATAACCAAACAAGCTAATTAGCTGAGGGATTTTTTGGTGTGTATGTATGTGATACATAGACAAAAGCTATATTGGAAATTAATTTCAGTCTTAAATATATTAATAAGAATAGGGAAAGACGTCCTTTCTTACTTTTTAAAATGTATATTATGTTAAGATAGACTTCATAAGGCAACAAATGAACCCAAATGTAGTTGCTCAGTAGATAGGTGTTTATTTGAGGTGGTCAGGGGGCTCTTTCCTCTGTCACTCTGGGCGGGACCCAGGTGGAGAGCGCTTTCGTTTCAGCACATGCCTTCCAGAGTCCCGGGAGCTCCGTCCCTCTCAGTAAGACAGAAGTAAGAAAGAGCATGGTGGGATCTGTGGCTTGCCTGGCTTACTTGGACTTACATTCTATTAGAGAGAGGTCAGTTAAACAGCCACATCTGAATACGAAGGAGGCTGGGAAATATAATTCAGCTGTGTGTCTAAAAGAACAGATTTTGGTGAACAGCGAGCAGTCTCCCTCATGTACTTCTTTTTTAAAAATTTTCCCAAGTGTGAAAAAGTCAGGACTATGCCTTATAGGATTATAACTTGTAATATTCTTCCCAATTTAGGAATTACATTGTCCGAATACTTCCGGGACATGGGCTATAATGTTAGTATGATGGCTGACTCTACCTCTCGATGGGCTGAGGCCCTTAGAGAAATCTCTGGTCGCTTGGCTGAAATGCCTGCAGGTAATTCTTCACATTACTTTTTATGTAAGCAAAACTGGTAGGATTTGGGGGGCTGCCCTAGAACCTCTCTTTATAAATTTCTTTTCATTTTTCAGATAGTGGATATCCTGCATATCTTGGTGCCCGTCTGGCCTCTTTCTATGAGCGAGCAGGCAGGGTGAAATGTCTTGGAAATCCTGAAAGAGAAGGGAGTGTCAGCATTGTAGGAGCGTAAGCACGTAAACTGTTTACTTTTTCAAGGGAAAAGGGTCAATTATTTTAAAGAGAAAATATTTAGCCCCCTCTAAGGGGAGTGATACTTTTTTTTTTTACAATTACTATAAAATTTTAATAAGCAACCATGGCATAACACAAGTAACACATTTTAAACCTCAAGCCCTTTATTGAGAGATGTGAAATCAATTATATTGTTTTATTGAAAGCAGGAAGAACTTGCATTCTTCCACATTCATAGTTTTATCCAAACTCCCGTGACTGTGCGTACCATGTAATTTCACTTTCCAGGTAATGTATTTACTGTACAAAATGTAACAATACAACATCACTAAAACAAAAGTATTTATTTGAGTCTGATTATATGCATCTTTTCTTGGAAACAGAAGTTTTGAATTCGAACATGGATTATGAGGAAGATTGACCTATAAAATCAGTAACTTATCTTTTAAGGCTCTAGCTTTGATGGCATTTTTATGTGTTATAGCATGGAACAATAATAATGAAGAATACTATTATTATAACATTAGGATTATGTAGTCAGCAGTACTATATATATATATATATATATATATATTTTCATTCCCTGAAGTTCTTTAGGTTCAATGATTGTCATTACATAGTATCTGTTAGATATGGTTTTATAAGGGCAGTGATTCTTAACCAAGGTTGCACTCCAGCGTCATCTCTACATGTTCTGGCTCCATACATGTGACTGATTTATTACATTTAAGTCACAATATCCCAGGAATAACTTACAAATTTATAGACATGTTAAGGTATGATTATATCGTGATACACACAATGTGCAGATTCACAGTCACTACATAAAGCAATACTTTGTTTTCAGAGCTTTTCCTTCCTTCTGGCTTCATCTATTCGATTAGAGTAATGAAACTGATTTTAATATCTCTCTCGAGAATTTCTCATACTAGAAGATGTTTAACAGTTATTATTATTTGCAACTTAGTACCAGTTTCTATTTAAGATTTTTATGTAAGGTTTCTTTCCAAAGGTCATTTCTAAAGTTATATATATTAAGAAGCCATTTACATTAAAATTGACTTTCAAAAAAACTGACTTTCATATATAAGTTATTTTTCATAAGAATTTCTAATGACTTTGTTTTTCTTTTAAATTTAGAGTTTCTCCACCTGGTGGTGATTTTTCTGACCCGGTTACATCTGCTACTCTTGGTATTGTTCAGGTATATCTTTTCTAGTGTGGTCACCTTCTGAGCTCACCATCACATCCCCATCCCCCCCGGATGCCTGTTCTAATGTTATCCAAATTATCAGGAAGTATTTAATTTAGTTACTAAAGAGTAGGCTATGGTAATGTCCCTTATAGTATTTTAGGAACATTCTTATCCCTAAGAGCCTTTAATGCTGTCTGCTCATTCTAAGCTCTTTACCTAGCCAGGCAGGCGATTCTATTGGAGGGCAGCCCTTTTCCAGTCAGTTGTAACTCAGAGAGCAGGGAATCCTTCTGTTTTGTGGCTCTGCCATCTCCTGGCCTGGTAATCACCTGCATCTGGCTGATACAAGGGGAACTGGAGAAGGCACAACCACTTTCTGAGCCTCTGGCTCAGACAGTCACTCCACTCATTCTGTTAGCCCAACCCAGATGAAACCCAAGCTGGAAAATGTAGTTTTTGCCTGGGGAGCTGCTTCCCAGTGACAAGGCTTGGATTTTAGTGGCTAGCTGGCCTAGTTGGCCATTAAAATAAACATAAATAAAAGATGTGTACAAATAGGGTTATAGTAAAAAAAATAATAATGTTGATCTATTCATATTATTCATGTGGGAAAACTAGAATATTTGCCTACATTTTCGTCAGTACCATATTAAAGGAAATGGCAGAGGCTATATTTACAACTCTCAAGTTCTTTAACCTTAGCTAAAATTTTGTTTTAAATTACAGAGAAAGGTAGAGCAAAGCTAGGAGTGCATAAAATATATGTGAATGCTTGACCTTGGAAAAATAACTATCAGATTTTATTGGATTGGCCCTTAATGATAGGGAACTGAATTTAATCAGAACACTTAGAGGTTTTTAATCAAAGTAAAGTGTCTATTCTATCTCACTAGGCATTTTCTGGTTCACCTGTTTATATCGCACCCAGTAATCTTCAAAAGAGTCAATTTTTCTTTTTGCTATTTGGTTTGACACACTATTAAGGAAATTCAGATAAATTTTGAATTTGATTCAGTTTCCATCCTGAAACTGAAAAAATCTTTTTTTTAAAGATTTTATTGGGGAATTGGGGGAGGGGAACAGTGCTGGAAAATTGGGGAAGGGGACCAGCCAAGTTGTTCTTCAGCCTTCGTTGTGGAGGGCGCCAGTTGCCACCTGGCTTCCCGTCAGCAGCTCGTGGCCTCTAAGCTCAAGGTGCTGTGTTCAGTCTTAGTTGCCGGTGGGCGTAACCACCATCCCATGTGGGAGTCCAACCAGCAGCCTTGTTGTTAAGAACGCACGCTCTATCCACTGAGCCATCCGGGCGACAGCTCAGTTCAGGGTGCTAAGTTCAGTCTTAGTTGCGGATGGATGTAGCCCACCATCGAACAGGCAATCTTGTTACACCAGCTGAGCCATCCTGCCACCTGTTGGCAGCTCAGCAACAGCTCAGCTCGGGCACAGCATCACTGGCTCATGTAGGAATCGAACTGGCAGTCTGGTTGCTCAGAGTTCGCACTCTTAAGCCAACTCTTAACCAACTGAGCCACTTGGCCGGCCCAGGAATATATTTTTTAATTACATGTTTTATTCTGTTTTAATTATACTTGGTATATACTAAAAAGATATAATTTGACCAAAAATATATGTATCAGAGAAGCTTTGAGCACCAGTTAAATCTAATTTATTCCTATTTAAAAAAAAAAATGTGTGTGTGTGTGAGAGAGAGAGAGAGTATGTGTGTGTGTGTGTGTGTGTGTGTGTGTGTGTGTGTGTGTATATATATGATTGTATATTTAGGAAAATATACCTCAATACTTAAGAAAAGTTATTGTTCGTTTTGTTTTGCTTTGCTTTTAAATCAGGTGTTCTGGGGCTTAGATAAGAAACTGGCTCAACGTAAGCATTTCCCCTCTGTCAACTGGCTAATCAGCTACAGCAAGTATACACGTGCCTTGGATGAGTACTATGACAAACACTTCACAGAGTTTGTTCCTCTGAGGACCAAAGCTAAGGAGATTCTGCAGGAAGAAGAAGACCTGGCAGAAATCGTGCAGCTTGTGGGAAAGGTGAGTCAAAAAATTCCATGGAGGACAGATCTGTGAGTTACACCAGAGTGTTTGTTGTAAGGACAGATAGAACCTTGGACATGCAGATCCTGCCTAGTAAAATGAGTAGTTATTAAATATTCTTAAACTAATAGAATTTTAGGTCTTTCCTTCATCCAGCAGATATTTGAGGGACGTACCTGTGTTGTGAAAGGTAGAAAGACGGTTATTTTGGTTTTCTATTTTTGAGTAACAAATCACTCCAACGCTTAGTGGCTTAAACAGTGTTTTATTGCTCATGGCTTTTGGGTTGATGGGCTCAGTTTGGCGTTCTTGTTTTGGGATCCACATACAGGTTGCAGTTACATGGTGGCTGAAGCTGGAGTCATCTGAAGGTTTCTTCCGTCACATGTTCTGGCTGGGATGACTGGAACAGCTAAGGGTTGGCTGGGCATTTCTCTCTCTCTGGAATATTTCCACATGGCAGTTAGGGCTCTCAGAATGAGTACTAAAAAAGAGAGGAAGTGGAAACCACTAGCTTCTTAAGTCTGGGCCCCAAAACTAATATAATATTACCTCTGTCTTATTGTTTAGATAAAAGCAGCCACAGAGCTTGCCTAGATTCAATGGGAGAAGCTTTCACTTAAGGTTAATCAATTAAAAGAAGTAACTAAATTGTTAGGGTCTTTATGTTCTTTTCAGTAATCTATAGCACTTAACATGGTCCTGGTTTTATTGTAAATGAGAAAGAAACACTTCATTTACTTTTATTTCTTGAAATAGAATATACCCATCAAAAACCAAATTAGAGGTAGTAGAATTAGGATCTATTAACATATATTTTTTTCAGGAGTACTAGGCTAAGAAGGATCGAATTCTTATTCTAGTTTCTCCCATAATTAGCTACTGTGTGACCTTAAACAAATGACTTACACTCTTGTGCCTGTGTCTTGATGTTTCAAAGGAGGAGAGGGTGATTAAATTTAACCAAATTCAGTTCTAGAGTAAATGACTTTTCAGATAGTATGCAGTGCTAGTCAGGACTCTCAGAATTCACTGTTTAGCTCCATTCTTTTTATTATATCTTCTAATTTTTTCCAACAAAGAATAACATTATTAGATAGCTGCATGTATTGTTCATTATTCATAAGTACTGTGGCCCTATAAGATGAACAAGAAGCAGAAGACCTCCAAAACCAGACAAAGGCAATACAAGAAAAGAAAATTACAGGCTCATTTCATTTAGGAATGTAGGTATAAACTTTTAAATTAAATATTAGCTTACTAAATCCAGGAGGGTATTAAAAATGAGCAAGTAAAGTTTATCTCAGGAATGCAAATATGACTCAACACAGAAAATCTATTACTGTAACTCATCAGTGTAATTAATATAATGGAAAAAGGATATCTCAACCAATGTGGAAGTATTGAATAAAGTATTTGAAGTTCATTATTTATGATTTTGAAAAACCTCTTAGCAGGGCTGGCCGAGTGGCTCAGTTGGTTAAGAGCTTGCTCAAGAGTTTGAGCTCTGAGCAACAGCAGTTCGATTCCCGGCCCGAGCTGAGCTGCCGCTGAGCTGCCAACAGGTAGCAGGATGGCTCAGCTAAAAAAAAAAAACAAAACCTCTTAGCAAACAAGGAAGAGAAGGGAACTTCCTTAGTTTGTTAAAAGTAACATATTAAAACCTTGGGAAAACATTTCACATAATGGAAAATTTTTGCTGCATTCCATTTAAAAATCGGGATTAAGACAAGAATGCCTACTTCCATTGCCTGTGTTTAATAAAATATCATAGGTCCTAACCAATGATGTAAGAAAAGCTATAAAGAAAGAGATTAAGGGCCGGCCAAGTGGCTCAGTTGGTTAAGAGCTCGCTTAAGAATTTGAGCTCTGAGCAACAGCGGTTCGATGCCCGGCCCAAGCTGAGCTGCCGCTGAGCTACCAACAGGTGGCAGGATGGCTCAGCTTAAAAAGCAAAAAAAGAGATTAAAATGTCATTATTTGTAGATAAATGTGCTCATATAATTAGGAAAATAGCAGAATTAACAGAGAAGCAATTAGAACTATTAAGAGTTTGGTGAGGGTTCTAGATTCAAGATAAATATTTTTAAAAATCAAGAGAATTTCTCTATTCACAATACAATTAGAAAATAAAACTAAAAGTAAGGTGTTCACAATAGCAACAAAAACTGGAATGTAGAAATTAACCAAAAATACATATTTTTAAAATGGGAAACATTTTAAAACTACTAAGTGAAACACAAGGTCTGAAGACAAAGAGAGACAGTCCATGCTCTTGGATGGACTTATTAGAAAGATACCACTTCTCTTTAATCTATAAATTTGATGTGATGCCAATCAAATTTCCAGTTGAATCTTCTGAGCAAATCAGTAATTATTCTCAAATTCTTTGATATCATGATGATTCACAGCCTTAGGAATAGTAAAGAGGGAGCTTTTCCTCTATTACAAAACTATAATAATAAACATAGTGTGGTATAGGTGAAGTAACAGACAAATAGATCAGTGAAGCAGAATATAAACAGACTTGTGTGTATATATGAACCCTTGATATTTTAAAAATGGTACCACAATTCAAGTGAGAGGAGGATGGATTATTTCAATGATAAGGGGAAAAAGTATTTGGAGAAAAATAAAGATGAATCACAACCTAATTTTGCATACAAAGGTAGAGTCCAGATAGATTAGCAATTTAAGTGTGAAAGGTAAAACTTTCAAGTTAATAGAAAATAAATGTTAAGAGAATAGCTTTGTGATCTGGGGTTGAAAAATGACTTCTTAAACCCCTATAGGCACAAACAATAAAACAAAAAACTTTTTTCCGATTGCATAAAAAGTAAGGATTTTTTTTGTTCAACAAAGACCCTTATGGATAAAGTTAACAGGCAGGTGCATGATTGAGAGGGGAAGTTCAAAACATCTAAAACTGATGGACTAATACCTAAATTGTACAAAGAACTGGAAGTTAATAAAAAGACCAGATCTGCAACAGAAATATGGGCAAAGGCAAGAGCAGAGAGATTATAGAAGAGAAAATACAAATGATTAACACCTGTGGAGAAATGCTCAAACAACAATGAGATATCATGTTACACTGGTTAGAACAGCAAACAGGAAAAAAGCTGGATAATGCCAAGCTGACAGCAGTGTCAGGAAGCAAGATTTCAAGTGCCCCAGAGACTGACAGTTTCATTTATACCTTTGGAATTAAGGAGGGAAAGTAAGGGAGAGTACATGAAGGTGGGAGAAAACAAGGTGCAGGATAGTTAAGATTACGAGCTCCCTTGAGGGTGGTTAGGCTTGAAGGGGTCTGGAAAAGAGGATTACTACTATCATTTCAAAGGTGTGTTAACCTAGATGCACAGGAACAGTGGACAGGGCTTGCTTAAAACCTTTCACTAGAGAAGTTATAGGCCTGGGGCGTGTCTACCCACCATGACCTGCCCAGTTGATCAGATTGCTTTGTGTGGTTACTTTCAGTCACTGAACTTGCACATACTCCCTTCTTCCTCAGGTATTTGTCACAAAAAGACAAATATTGTATGATTGCACATATATAAGGCATCTAAAGTAGTGAAATTCGTAGAAACAAGAAAGGAGAATGGCGGTTACCAGAGGTTGGGGGAGGAGGAAGAAGAAAATTGTTGTTTAATGGGTATAGTTTCAGATTTGCAAGATGAAAAGTTACGGAAATCTGTTTCACAACAATGTGAATATACTGTACATTACTGCACTACACTTAAAAATGGTTAAGATGATAAATTTTACGTTTTTTACCACAATAAAAAAGAGCATCAAAAGCAGTTATGTAGTGAATTTATTAATGATAGGTGATGGTGTGTGTTTATATAGTTTCTACTTGCTCATTGATTACAGTCATGGTCCCACATTATGGAAGTAAGTTTCTAAAATTACATGTTTTTTCTCTTCTAGGCTTCTCTAGCAGAAACAGATAAAATCACTCTGGAGGTAGCCAAACTTATCAAAGATGATTTCCTACAACAAAATGGATATACTCCTTATGACAGGTTACCTATTCTGCTATTCCTTCTTTATTTCAGGATTTTCTGTCGAGTTTTGAAGGAGAAGCTGCCTGCATTACAAACCTGTTTTTATTTTTGTAGACATCTAACAGGCAAATGTCCCCTTGTCTTGATTTTCCTCATTTGTCCAGCTCTGACAGTATTTTCACTCATTATCCAGCCATCTTTAATTAGATTAAATTGTGGCTTAGTATGCAGAACCTGGGGATCACTGCCTCCTTCAGAAACTTTTCTCACCACATCTCACATGGCCCATGCCTCCTCTACTCTTCCTAAATAATTATGTTCCACTTTCCTGACTCATTTCATGAGTCTATTCTCTTTCTTTGCACCAAAGTCCCTGATAGGTGCCCCACCAGTGTCTGCTACTCCTGCCCAGTGCTTGCTTTTTCTGTTTTTGTATCTGATACCAGCATGGCTTATTCACAGATCCCATTTCTTTTAAACATTGATCATTTGAGCCCTTTCAGCTCAGGTTGGCTTTTTTCTCTCAAATTGTATTTCGCCCCATATATTTGGTTGTCGGAAAAGTCATGACGCATTTTTGCAACAAAAAACAGAAAAAATACGTCATGACTTTTCCGACAACCCCATAAGACTGAAGAGGGAACTGAACAGATAGGATTACCAGAATGTAGGACAAGCAGAAAATTTGACAATGTAATCAATAATGGTCAAAAGTCTATATTGGGAACTTAAGCAGCTCTAGCAACTACCCACACAAACACAACTCAACAAGGGGAAAATTCTTTGGACAGATTATAATAGAGAGTGTGCATGAAATCATGTATGCAAATGTGTTTAAATGAGTCAGAAAGTTGATAAGAATGTGTGTGGGAAAGTTGAATGTTTTCTTGTGTGTCTTCATTATTGAAAGGTACAAGTAAATGAAAATGAACTCCTTAATGTGGAAAAATGGGTTACTATTAACTTTAGGAAATTGCTGTTTCCTGTTCTCTTATTCATTACACCTTAACTTGCTATCACAAGGGAGCCTTTCCAACTCAGTTATTTTTCCATCTGGGTTATTCCTTTACTGGCATTATACAAAAACAAACCCTCAGGGAGATTAGATTATAGCAGTGCTATTTCATTGTTCTTGAAAAATAAATGTCACCCTTAACATAAATTAAATATTTCTTCATCTGTCCATCCATCTCATATCCTGAGGCATCTTTGTCCCCAAACTGGTCTTTTCCACTATTCTGAATTCTTTTCTTTCCTAATGCATCATCTAATAAATACAAATGGTCTGCATACTTAAATAAAGAAGCTAATGCTCTCGTATTTTATATCAAGTTTTATATAGAGTATGAATCTGCTTTGGATTTTGTTTTTGTTCATTATTTTTAATTTCATTTACCCTAGGTTCTGCCCATTCTACAAGACAGTAGGGATGCTGTCCAACATGATTGCATTTTATGATATGGCCCGTAGAGCTGTTGAAACCACTGCCCAGAGTGACAATAAAATCACATGGTCCATTATCCGTGAGCACATGGGGGAGATTCTCTATAAACTTTCCTCCATGAAATTCAAGGTATATTTAGTTTCCACTGTCACTTTTTTTTAGTAGGAAATGTTTCTTTTTAATTTTTCAACTATTTGAGTCCCAAACCTGGTGTGCGAAACTTAAACGTTTATCATTTTCACACATGCTCAGGTTATGTGAAACCAGAACAGACTTCAAAGTTATGTTCAAATAGGAATTGTAGTGATAAAAATTATAGTATGTCATGTCTGCAATGAATGCTGATTTATTTCCCCTTATGTCTTAACTGCCGGGCAGTTTAGTGCCAAAATCATTGCTGAGCAGCAATTACCTTACCTCACCTGCCTGTTAATGTTAACTTCTAACCCCATGCTCATCAGAAATGACCTGCTCTTTACTTCTTTTAAATATCCTGTTACATAATACTAACTTTTAAGTGAACTGTCATTCTTTTGGAAGTAACTTACTACATGTTCTGAAAATTATTTTCCGAAGGTAAATTGGATTATGTACTGTCTTTTTTCAGGATCCAGTGAAAGATGGTGAGGCGAAGATCAAGGCCGACTATGCACAACTTCTTGAAGATATGCAGAATGCATTCCGTAGCCTTGAAGATTAGAACTGTGATTTCTTTCCTCCTTTTCCTCAGCAAGCTCTCGTGTTTGTGTATTTTCCAAAATTTCTCATCTCAGACCGTTTGCTTCTTTATTGTGCAGCTTTGAGACTAGTGCCTATGTGTGTTATCATTTGTTTCCCTGTTTATTTGGTAGGTCTTATATAAAACAAACATTCCTTTGTTCCAGTGTTTGAAAAGCCTCCCTGATACTTTCTCCCAGATGGTGAATGTAGTAAATATGATATATAATGGCTACACTACTGTAAACCTGTATGTAGAGTGACATCCCTCCTTGTCCTAGGTTTGCCTTTCCTCGTCGCCATTAAATTGCAAACAGGACTACTGCATGTACTCTCTTTGCAGTGGATTTGGAATGAAAGGCAGGTTTCTATACATTTTGACAGGTACTTCGTGAAATAACTTGATCACTTTATCTACATGTCAAGGTTATTTGCAGCTTAGCATTTTACTAAGTAACTGCTTTGCAGGAAATACTTGCTTTTTTAAAAAAGATGATTAACGTTCCAATTATGCATTGCTTCCCCAGTATAAATCAGGAATATTTATGGGAAACTGTTGGGAACTATATTGTTTTTCAAACAGGCATTTGTGGGGTCTCAGCACAATAGATGAATCAGTACCCTCTAAAAAAGTAAAAAAAGGAGCCAGACAGTCAAATTTAGATCAACATCATCTTGTTATACAGCTTATTTTGTTTCACTAGGAAAAATTCAGTATCAAGGACTATTCTACTGCATTACTAGGAAATTATTTTTAAAATTAAATTTAGAACAATCACCAAGAACTTGATCCACATCACTCCCATTTTCTTAACTCAAACATCTTAGAAGCCTAAGCTTCTAAGGATCATGTCGCAGTGTGATGGGAAGTAAAATGTCACAGAGAGGATACTCAGCAGTGGTTAAAGGCTGTTTGGCACGTAAGGTCCAGCTGGGCTGTAGTGATTCTTGGGGCCAAAGTGGCATTGTTTTTACAAGATAATGACATGTGTCACATGTTTGCATGTTTGTTTGCTTATTGAATTTTTGGACAACCAGTTTACCAATTATAGAAAATAATTCTTTCATGTGGGTTTTGATTCATTGGCTCAGAAGAGTTCTCAGAGTTCGGTAGCCATAGCAGAATAATAGTTTCCATTCGATTTAATAGAGATGAAATTAATTCTTGTATCTGCTGATAGCAGAATCTGGGCCATATGAAAAAAAGATCATTTCATCCTTTCTTTTAAGAGTCTGTTTTAAAATAATAGTTTCTATGTCTGTACAGTAAGGCACACTGCAGAAAAGCTCTGCAAGCGATAGTTTCCCATTAACTTTCTGACCAATAGTGCTGGCACCATCGCTTCCTCTTTGGGAAGAGGAAAGGGCATGTCCGACAGTCTCAAATACCCAAATGTAATAGCATAAATAAAGTATTTATTTTATGCCTCAATATCTTATTTAAATTTTTAGGTAATGTATTTCTTTTGGTTTGTTAAGATACAATCAGTAGAGAATTCAGCTACAGTTTGTTTAAATCCTTGCAGATTCCATGTTCTTACAGTAGCCTACTATTCAGGAGGGGTATTCGTCCATATACCTTTTTGTAACCTTTCAGAATACTGGAAGATAAAAACTTTGCAGTGATTTGTTGAGATGTGGACTTAATGGTGCTGCTTAATCAGTTTGCTTCCAATGTGGCCTCCTACCCAGAGGCCCTAAGACCAGTGGAAATTAAAAGGATTTCAAAAACTTTCTATTTCTACCTTAAACTTACCAGCAAACTAGGATCGTGATGGTAATGAACAATAAGATGAAGAAAAAGCTTGACCAAGTTTGTTTTTTGTCATTCTGAATTTGCAACATACATTCTTACTCCTTTTTAAGAATGTTGATATATGGGCATGAAGATGCTAGAGAAACTGTGCTCAGATATTCATTGTTAAGTGTCCCTTCACCTGTAGAATTTCATATTGGTCACCGATCATATTTCTTTAGTAAGAATGTGTTAAAATCACAACAATCTTTTAAAAAGATGATGCAGTTCTATATTTATTGTGCTGTGCCTGGTCCTACGTGGAGCCAGTTAAACAAGTTTCGTATGTATTTTTCCAGTGTTAAGTCTCACATTGTACCCTTTGGGAATTTCCTTCCATCCCGAGGAATGAATAGAAGAGGTCATATATATTGCCTCCTTATCCTTGAGATTTCTTTATGTTAAAAGTTGTGTATAATTGTTAAAAATCTATGAAAGAATAAAAAGTGGATTTAAATTAATTTTTTCTCTTTGTGTGTGTGTGTGTGTGTGTGTGTGTGTGTGTGTGTGTGTGTGTGTGAAGATCTGCTAGAAACATGCCACCTTGAGTTTGACTTAATGTTTTTGGTATGACTTTCAAATTTTTTATTTCTCGCTTTCTTTATAAATTGTTACTTAAGATCGTGAAATTGAATTGGGGCCTTCAATATAGACTGTAAAAAGTCTTATTATCATATACACTATGATTTGGAAGTGTAGTATCTAGAATTCTATACCATTCTGGATATTACTTTAAATTGAAGCAGCAAATGGTTTGTAAAAATACACTTATAAATTAAAGGAGATCAGTGATACTCATTTCTGTTTTTGGTAAATGAACTAAAGCTTTGTAACTCATGATTTTCCAAGCCAAATTATTTAAGATTCAACATAGCAAAATGTTACTTGGAACATATTTTATTTCCTTACGTGTATTTAGCAATTTCTGAGTAAAGAAGCAGTGTGGAATACACACTCTTTATTACTACTGAATACCAAGTTTATGGAGAGAAATATTTAAAAATTCGTGGGTAATTTTTAGTCCATTTGGTAATATCCCAATATCTTCAGGTTATTAGTTTTAATGTATTGCTGCCATACAAGAGCACAAAGAAGGGAACCAACTTTCCCAAGTGGGATGTGATGAAATGCCACTGAAATTGTTCTAAGGGCTTCCTCTTCATTTGAGTCCCCCAGAAGTTGATTTGAGACAAGTATTTGAGCACAGGCAGTTTATTTGGGAGACGATCCTAGGAAACACCAGTAGGGGAAAAGAGAATTGAGACAATTGAAGGAAGCCAATAAAACTGTTCATTATCAAGCAAGTCAACACTTTGGACTATTGAGTACAACCCTGCTATGGAGTTCTGGGACGAAGTGAGGAATTTGTACTGCGGTTATCCCACCTGGGATGCAAGGGAACTAGAGTATTTTCATCAGTCATTGACAGCCAGCTCCTGTCAATCACCCATTGAAGGCTGTTCCCACAAAGATTGGGAGAGTCAATGCCCACCACATGCATGCAGATAGAAGAGAAGATTGTTTTTGTTTTTTATTTTACAGAGCAAATAATGTACCAATTATGGTTATAAATAGGTTGATACGGGGTTTAATGATCCCGAAAGTAAAGCAGCTTCTTAGATTAACAGGGATTTTGATAATTTATTCCAATCCCCTTATTAATACAGAAGAGAAAATTGAAGTCCAGAGAGGTTAACTGATTTGCCTAATGTCACACAGCTACCTAGTAACAGAATACAGGCCTCCTGGTTTCTAGTCTGCACTAAATTGGGCTGTATTTCTTTTCCTTATGTATGTACTTTTCACTCAGAACCAAGAAGTTGGGTTGAATAAATATGAGGTAGGTAAAGTAACCAGAAGAAAAATAGGGAGAAAAGACTGGCCAGACAAGGTATGGGCAGTGTGATGACTCATTTTAAGAGGAAAATGTGACTGAGAAACTGTTAGAGTTTGAACCAGAGCTTAGGAAGGTGAGTCTAGAATAGATAACTGTTTTTACCAAAATTATGTAGAAGTCTTGAAACTGGGGAGGAACAAGAATATGAACAATAATAAATATCTTACAAAGGACTTCCATCCAGAATATATAAAGAACTTCAAGTCAAAAAAAAAAAAAAAGACTGCTCTTAGTAGATAAATGGGTCAAGACTTGAACAGGCACCTAACAAAAGGACCAATTAACATAGAATAAGGTGCTCAGCAAATTAAAATTACAATGTGATACCATTTTATACCCACTAGAAGGACCAAAATGGAAAGGACTGAGAATACCAAGTGTTGTAAGGATGTGAAGCAATCAGAACTGTCATACACTTTTGATGGGAGTGTAAATTTCTACAACCACTTGGGAGAACTATTCTGGTAGTATCTAAAAAGCTGAATTAGGAATACCTAAGGATGTAGGAACTTGATTCCTAGGTCTACACACAACAGAAATGCATAAATACAGAGGGTGCCAGAAAAATGTATATACATTTTAAGAAAGAAAAAAACTATTAAAATTGTAATGCTCAATATATACCCATAACAAAAGATGAATACAAATCATGCATATACATTTTTTTTTGGCATCCCTAGTATATTCACCAAAAGATGTTCCTAGCAGCACTATGTGTATTAGCCCCAAACTGGGAACTGCCTAATGATAGTGTAGAAGAATGGGAGAGGAAGTTGTACAAAATACTGTGTAGAAATGAGACTTAATGTAACAACATGCATGAATCTCACAAACCTAACGTTTAGTTAAAGAAGCCAAACAATACACAGTGCATGATTCCATTTACGTAGAATTTTTTTTTTAAGATTTTATTGGGGAATTGGGGGAGGGGAACAATGTTGGAAAATTGGGAAAGGGGACCGGCCAAGTTGTTGTTCTTCAGTCTTTGTTGTGGAGGGTGCCAGTCGCCATCTGGCTTCCCGTTGGCAGCTCGTGGCCTCTAAGCTCAAGGTGCTGTGTTCAATCTTAGTTGTGGGTGGGCGTAGACACCATCCCATGCGGGAGTCGAACCAGCAGTCTTGTTATTAAGAGCACACGCTCTATCCACTGAGCCATCTGGGCAGCTGCCCGGCCCAAGGTGCGGAGTTCAGCCTTAGTTGCAGATGGGCATAGCCCACCATCGAACAGGCAGTCTTGTTGTTACACCAGCTGAGCCATCCTGCCATCTGTTGGCAGCTCAGCAGCAGCTCAGCTTAGGGCGCAGGGTCACTGGCCCATGTAGGAATCGAACCAGCGGCCCTGTTGCTCAGAGCTCGGGCTCTTAAGTCAACTCTTAACCAACTAAGCCATTCAGCTGGCCCTCTATTTACATAGAATTTAAAATCAAAACTAATATATGATGTTTGAAGTCAGGATAGCAGTTACACATGGCGGGGAAAGGGATGCTAAGACAGGAAGGTGGCATATGGGGGACTTCTGGGATGTTGGTAATGTTCTGATGTTCAGTGTGGGTCCTGCTTACATGGGTGTGTTCATTTTGTAAAACAACATGATTCAAGCATTTTTCTCTATGTATGTCATACTTTAGCAATAATTTTCTAAAAAAAAATCACACTTAAGGGATTTCTATTTATTTAAAGTATTAGTGCACTAAGAATTGAGTAATGATGGTTTTTAAATGTTTTTAAATTTTACCTAATAAATCTTGTCTTGTTTGACTTTTAAACTTGTGCTTTTCTAACAGGAGCGGTAGATTTGAATTTTTCAGTTCAGGAACTCTCAGTTCTCTTTGCAACCAATCACTTACTTTGTCAGACAGCTGACCAGGATTTGGAGAATAGCTGATACTTGGAACAGAGTGAAGCTAAGCAGACCACACAGTCATAGAATGCTGTTGGCTCATTAACAGTGCTATAGCCACTTGCATACAAATATGTTTCAGGGGTTCATGAATATATATGACAATCCTCAAGCAGCAGTGGATGAATGCTAAAAGAAGTTTTGATGTTATGAATAATTATACATGTCTTAATTAGCTGTTTTCCAAACTTATCTGAATTTAAGAAACATGGGACTGTATTTTTTTTTTTTTTTTTTTAGCTGAGCCATCTTGCCACCTGTTGGCAGCTCAGCAGCTGCTCAGCTTGGGCCGGGACTTGAACTGCTGTTGCTCAGAGCTCAAACTCTTGAGCGAGCTCTTAACCAACTGAGCCACTCAGCCAGCCCCAACATGGGACTGTATTAATGATATAGGTCCCCAGGCCTGCACGAAATCAACTCAATTAGAATCTGTTCTAGAGGGAAGGGTATAGGAGTCAATTTAACAAACATCCCAGGTAATTCTTACATGGGGCAAGTTTTGGGAAGCAAGCATCTTTCTTCAATGCTTAGGAAAAGTAACACAGGAGACAAATAAGTATTCTCTGAATGTTCACTAGTTTTACCACAATCTTAGTATTATAAGATTTTCCTGAACCGTTTATCCTTCAAGAAATATCCCTTGTTACTGACCTTAAACAGTGCTCTGCTGGTTCACGTGTCTTTTGACTGAGACTCAGAATAGTCTGGCAGTAGGACTGAGTTTTCCTAAATCATGAAATTTGAGCAGTAATAATTGTTAACACCTAAGGACTTCAAACAGGGTTCTGTTATAGTAGTTTCAGGTATTTACTGAATGGACCGGCAGTTTCTCTTCTGCCCTTTTCTTTATATGCAAGGGATTTCAAAAAGGAATCAAAATTCTGTGACATACTTGAATTTTGTCATACACAGGCTTAGCTTGTGAATATAATTATAAAAGAATATAATTTAGTTCCATTTTTAAAAAACAGCATTTGTCCTGGGATTCAAAATTCCTTTTTCTGCAATCCATTAAAACAATTTTTTAGTTTGATTTTCAACCATCTGAATTGCTCTTGAATTGTTACAACTTCCCAAAAGCTAGTACATCTAGCATTTACTAGATGACTTAAAATTGCACTAAGAGTTTTGGATACTTTGTATAAAATATTCATGGCCTTTATTTTTAAATTGCATTTTAAAGTCTATAAATACCTTTTGACACTTGTCCTAACAAAAGATGATTTAGGACACCATCTTCTCAAGCATGGTGCTTGCTAAAGGTTTGAGTTCTTCGGAAAAAGATGCTGAGATGGAGGTACAAGTTGCTCACTTGGAATCAACAACTTGAGAAAGGAAAGGGGCGAAGCAGGGTTGGGCATGGAGGAAATCAAAATACAAAGCAAAAAAATGCCATTGGGATTTTGATGAGGATTGCATTAAATCTGTATATTGCTTTGGGTAATATGGCCATTTTATCTGTGTTGATTCTTCCAATCCATGAACATGGAATGTCTTTCCATTTTTTTATGTCTTCTTCAATTTCTTTTAAAAATGTCATAGTTTTCAGTGTATAGGTCATTCACATCCTTGGTTTAGTTTATTCCTAGGTATTTTATTCTTTTTCTTGCAATTGCAAAAGGAATTGTTTTGGTTTTTTTTTTATTTCTTTTTCTGAGATTTCATTGTTAGTATATAGGAATGGAATGGATTTTTGTACGTTGATTTTGTAGCCGGCAACTTTACTGAACAAAATATCATCAGATTTCTATGGAACCACAAAAGACCCCAAATAGCCAAAGCAATCCTAAGAAGAAAGAATAATACCAGAAGTATCATAGTATCATACTCCCTGACTTCAGCTTGTACTAAAGAGCAGCAATAAGCAAAACAGCATGGTATTGGCAGAAAAACAGACACACAGACCAATGGAATAAAATTGAAAACCCACAGAAATAAACCCACATAAATACGGACAGATAATTTTCATCAAAGGAACCAAAAACATACAATGAAGAAAAGAAAGCCTCTTCAATGAATGGTGCTAAGAGAATGGAAAGCCACATGCAAAAACAAAAAAAAACAAAAACTAGACTGCTATTACCATAAATTAACTCAAAATGGATCAAAGACCTAAATAAAAGACCTGAAACAATAAGCTGCATAGAAGAAAACATAGGTACTAAACTTATGGATCTTGAGTTCAAAGAGGATTTTATGAATTTGACCTCACAGGCAAGGGAAGTGAAACCTAAAATAAGTGAATGGGACTATATCAACCTCAAAAGCCTCTGCACAGCAAAAGAAACCATCAATAAAACAAAGAGACAAACAACTGAATTGGAGAAAATATTTGCAAACAATGCCTCTGATAAGGGGCTAATATCCAAAATATATAAGGAATTCATACAACTCAACAACAACAAAAACAATCCAACTAAAAAATGGGCAGACACCTGAAACGACATTTCTCCAAAGAGGACATACAGATGGTCAATAGACATAGGAAAAGATGCCCAACATCACTAATCATCAGAGAAATGCAAATAAAAACCGCAATGAGATACCACCGCATACCAGTTAGAATGGCTGTCATCAACAAGACAAGAATTGGAGAAGCTGTGGAGAAAATAGAACCCTCATGCACTGTGGGTGGGAATGCAGATTGGTGCAGCCACTATGGAAGGCAGTGTGGAGGTTCCTCAAAAAATTAAGAATAGAATTACCATGTGATCCAGCAATCCTTCTCCTGGGTATATACCCAAAAAATCTGAAAACATTTATCTGTAAAGATATATGTGCTCCTATGTTCATTGCAGCTTTATTTACGGTGGCAAGACATGGAAACAACCAAACTGTCCTTTCATAGATGATTGGATAAAGAAGATATGGTATATATACACAATGGAATACTACTCTACCATAAGAAAAAATGAAATGGTGCCATTAGCAACAAAATGGATGGATCTTGAGATTATTATGCTAAGTGAAATAAGTCAGACAGAAAAAGTCGAGAACTATATGATTTCACTGCTATGTGGGATATAAAACTGAAAGCAACAAAGGAACAAGACAAAGAAACAGAAACTCATAGACACAGGCAATAGTTTAGTGGTTACCAGAGGGTAAGTGGGGAGGAGGGTGATAGAAGAGGGTAAACAGGGTCAAATATATGGTGATGGAAGGAGAACTGTCTCTGAGTGGTGAACACATAATGTGATATATAGATGATGTATTACAGAATTGTACACTTGAAACCTATGTAATTTTACTAACCATTGTCACCTCAATAAATTTTAATTAAAAACAAAAACAAAGCAAGCCTTACAAACCTGTGGCCATTCCAGTGGGTAAGCTCTGGAGCAAATATTGTTGATCAGAATTGACATACATCAGGCTGAAATGGCCAGATCTTACTAGCCTTGCCTCTTGGAATCCAGGTTCAGGCTGCCCTATGATGATGTGACCTCTGGTGAGGTGGCATTTTTAGACCCGACCTATAAGGAGCTGACAGCTGGAGGGTATCTGCTAACTACACTCCTGGCATTGGGGCAACAAGTCTTTCCTTGAAGGGGGCTCTGCACAGTATAGCTGTGTCAATGCAATGGTTTTCAGGGGGAGACAGATGAACAGTACACATTTTAATGCATAGAGGCAAACATTTAGTACTTCATATCCAAGATTTCAAGGACTTGCTTCAAGAGGAGGCCAAACTAGTAAATATTTTTTAAGTGAGTCATTTTTAAAGAAAAATATTAAGTGCAGAAAATTACAGGCAATAAAATATGGCAAAATTATGAAGGTAGTCTTCAAACCAAAATTTTAGCAACCCTGCTCGTAAGTTAAAAGCCAGACTGATGGTGTTATAGTGCCTGTTAAAAAATAAGTGCTTACTGGGCCGGCTGAGTGGCTCAGTTGGTTAAGAGCTCGCTCAAGAGTTTGAGCTCTGAGCAACAGCGGTTCGAGTCAGCCCGAGCTGAGTAGCCGTGAGCTGCCAACAGGTGGCGGGATGGCTCAGCTAAAAAAAAAAAAAAAAAAAAAGTGCTTACTGAATACTTTTAAAAGGACCCCCTTTTAAAAGGAATTTCTCAGGCTCAACTTCTAGGGAACTGAACTAAACACATTACCTCCCATTTCCTCCCTCTGTACCATTTTCTCTTCCATAGAAACTCTCATTGAGTAGAAAGAAATAACTGCTATGATTTTTCCAGCCATGTTGAATATGGTTAGACAAGCATCTTCTGAGAATCTTTCCCTAAAAGAAGGTGTTTAAATTGTAGCCTTAATTATCAGAGAATTGAGAATTCAAGCCCACATCTTTATCTTCTATGTCTGTTCTGTTTTAGGATCTGAATCATGTAGAGGAGTATTTTGTTTCAAATGCACTGCTGTGTGGTCCAACGCAAGATACTACTTGATATTTGTATGCGCTTCTCTGTTTCCAACAAAAATAGCTACACACAAAAAAAATACTAGGTATTTTACAATTTATATAGTTTTAGTATTGGGTTCTAATCACAATGAGCACAATTTCTATTCTTAGCTTTAGAAGGTCGAATTAAAGCACTTATCTATGAATTATAACTGCTAAATTGTAAATGATCTCACTAGAGATTTTAAAAAAATGATACTCCTGTGGCCTGTTAGACTCAATAAAATAATTAAGTAGTTTCTAAATATGTCTAATTTCCAGGAAGAGTATATATAAGGGGAAACATTGTCTCAACATGTTTGACAACCTCTGAATTTAATTACACTATCAATAGTTTATTAGAAAACATTGGCTTATATATTTGTAAAAGTAAAGCATTTCTACTCAAAATAGCAATGCTAAAATTGTGAGGTTAATAGATATCATTAAAAACAGCAATAGGGGAGGGGTGTGAGAGATGGCAGGTCAAATTTGGGTATGTTTATTTATTTAATACCATAGGTTGTAGTGCGGCTACATTAGATAATATAAGGCATCCCATTTCAGAAATTGGCTCAAGGTGGTTTTAAATAATTCACAACTTAATGAAATTAAATCTAGAAACCCAATACCTTTAGCAAATGACGTAAGAACTCTCTCGACTTGCACTTCTCTATTTTTACCCCAACACTAGCTTCTACTTCACATGTATCCTTAGTTTTTTTTTGAATCTCTAAAGTTATTTTGTCCACTGGATCTAATCCTACTCTCCTAGGAAACGTTGCCCCTTTCTCTTATACGTCTTTTTCTCTATCCAACTCTGCCTGTTTTATGCTTGCACTTGTGCAACTGCAGAAAAACACACACCTGTGCAGGCTGATTTCACTGTATTTTTTGACAGGTTATAATAGTTTTTAATTATTTGAAATAAGAAAAGTTGCAAGAATAGTACAAAGGCTTCTTATATACCCTTTACTCAGAGTCCCCAATTATTAACATTTCCATGTTTGCTTTATTTATTTTATGATTCTCTGTCTCTGCACATAACTTTTTTTCTGAATCATTTGAGAGTGAGTTAAACCCTAGCTACATCAGTTAAATGTAAATAAATATACTCCCACACATTTCCTAAAACAAGGACATTCTCATAACTAGCCATAGCATAATTATCAAAAACAATATCATCAGCATTGAATACATTCTATAATCTAATCTGCAGACGAGTCAAAGTGTTCCAATTGTCCTGATAATGTTCTTTATAACACACACACACACACACACACACACACACACACACACATTTTTTTTTTCTGGTTCAGGATCCAATCCAAGATCACACATTGCATTTAGTTGCCATATGTCTTTCATCTCCTTTAATATGGAAATGCTTTAGTCTTTTTATGGCTTTCATGAGCTTGACATTTCTGAAGAATTCAAGTCAATTAGTTTGTAGAGTCCCTTAATTTGAATTTGTCTGGTGTTTCCTCATGATTAGATTCGTAGGATGCATTTTTGATGCTATATGTAGTTTTGACTTTGCTTTTGTTATTTAATAACATATTTTGTAGATCTTTCCATAACAGTACAATTTTCTTCCTTCCTTCCTCCCTTTCTCCCTCCCTCCCTCCCTCCTTGTTTCCTTCCTTCCTTCCTTCCTTTTTTCTTTTCTTTTCTTTTTTTTTTGCCATTATTTCTTCAGATATTCTTTCTGTCCCTTTCTCTCTCCTTCTAGGACCTTCATTATGTGTATGTGGGTACAATTGATGGTGTTCCACGGATCTCTTAGATTCTGTTCTTTATTTCCTCACACTTTAAAAAATGTCTGCTCCTTAGATTTGATAATCTCAATTGAACTATCTTTAAGTTTGTCTGCTCAAATCTGCTTTTGAACCTCTCTAGTGAATTTTTAATTTCAGTTGTTGCATTTTTCAACTCCAGAATTTCTATGTGGCTCCTCTTATCATTTTTTTATTGATATTCTCTATTTGGTGAGACAGTGTTCTCATGGATCTCATTTTTGTGCATGATTTCCTTGAGCTCTTTGAGTATATATATATATATATATATATAATAGTTGATTTAGAGTTTTATCTGTTCAATGTCTGGACTTCATTAGAGACAGCTTCCATTAATTTTTCCCTGTATATGGGCCATATTGTCTTGTTTCAAGTCTTGTAATATATTTTTTTTGTAAACAGGACATTTTGAATATTATAGTGTGGCAACTCTGGAAATCAGATTGTCCCCATCCCCAGGGTTTGTCGTGGCTGCTTGTTCTGGTACTTGTTGTTTGTTTGTTTAGACTTTTGTGAACTTTTTTTATTGTGGTAAAACATACATAACATAAAATTTACCATCTTTTCCATTTTAAGTGTACAGTTCAGTGGCATTAAGTGCATTCATATTGTTGCACAACCATCCCTACCATCCGATACCTTTAGAACTTTTTCATCTTTCCAAACTGAAACTCTATACCCATTAAACAGTAGCTCCTCATTCTGTGTGTCCCCCTACCCTTGAAACCATCATTCTACTCTGTTCTCAATGAATTTGATTAGTCTAGATACCTCTTAAGTGAACTCGTTTTATAAAATTTGTACTTTGTCATGTGTGGCCACACAAATCTGTTCTGTTAACTTAGTGATCAGCTCATGATTTGACAGAGATTTCCTTAAACTTCTGGAGCCAAAAAACAAACAAATAAACAAAAACATGGAAGATAAAATATTCCCAGTCTCTGCAGATGGGTCATGTGTGTTGTCATGCTTTCAACACCTAGGCAGGCAGTTCACATCTCTGCCTTAGCTCTCCCTTCCTGCTCATCAGAGCTGGAAGATCAGCCAAATCTGAGATCTTAGGGCCTTCTCAGGTCTCTTCTCTGCATGCTCCCAACTCTGGTATAGGTGTAGTTTCCTAGCTTCTCAGAAATTTATGGGAGCTTTTCCAAGACTTTATTCCCTAAAGCGTCTTATTCTCCAGCATTTCCTTCCAAGCTTTTCAGGTTTTTTTCTTTTTTGCCTTAACTCTTCTCCCTTACCCCAAGTGGCAGTGACTAAGACATGTCCCTTCAAATGTTCTCAACAAATGCCTCTCTCCCCCTTTAGATGGCTGTCTCATCCCTGGGGGAGTTCTGAATTAGGTGAAATAAGGAGAGATCCTTGAGCTGGTCCTTCAGGAGCCACCAGGCAGGTCAAAGCAAACAACCACAATTCTTTGAGACTAAGTTCTGTACAGCTCCCTCCAATACTAGAAACCAGTACCAGGAATGTAGGCTATTGTGGACTGGGGGATGTTACCAGGGTTAATTAAAATGTCACAAAGCCCTTTTACTGAGACCCAGCTGTTTTTTTCTTAATTAAGCTTTCTTAATTAATTAATTAAGCTTAATTAAGCTTAATTAAGATTGTTATAAGTTTTTATTAGATTCCAGAGTTCTGAATAAGTTGGTCCTGACAGTTTTTTGCCAGCGTATTTGCTGTTTTTGTTGAGGTACGGACTTTCAGAGTTCCCTACCTTGCCATTTTTGTTGATCTCACTCCTTATTCTTTTTTATTTATTATTTATTTATTTTCAAGATTTTATTGGGGAATTGGGGTAGGGGAACAGCATTGGGGAATCGGGGAAGGGGGACAGACAAGTTGCTGTCCTTTTGTTCTTCAGTGTAGATGTGGAGAACGTCGCTTCACTGGCCTATGTTGGTATTATCATTGCGCTTTTCCCAGGTGAGGCAGATCGGTCGCTGGTCACTGGATGGCCACTCATGGCAGCTCTTGGCAGCTCATGCTGGCTGCCAGCCACTCATAGTAGTTTATGGCAGTCCACTGCAGCCTATGCCATCGCAGGCTGCTCATGGCAGCCCAGCTCCAGGTAGAGGTGTTGTTCACCATCTTAGCTGTAGAGGGCACAGTGTCACTGGACCTCATGTGGGATCTGAACCGGGGCCCTGCTGCTCAGAGCTGGTGTCCCAAGCCAACTCTTAACCAATGCGCCACTTGGCCGGCCCTCTCACTCCTTATTCTTAAAACAAAACAAAACAAAACAAAACAAAACAAAACAACCCCATATAATTCCAATGAATGAATTTACATAGTTTATTTAGCCAGGCCTTTATTGAAGAATATTTGTTTCCAATTTTTGCTAATGCAAACAATTTTCCAATGAATAAATTTGCACATTATTTTGCATGTGTGCAATTAAATCTATAGGAAATATTCCAGAAGTAGAATTGCTGCAAGATTATATATATTTTGTAGTTTTTACAGTTATTATCAAAGTGCTATTGCCGAAGTGCTATATTATTTTACACTCCCACTATGAGAGTTCCTGTATCCCTAACAGTTTTGTCAACAGAATGTGTTATCAGACTTCTGTGTTTTTGTCAATCATCCTGATCCCTAGTAATAATTGATCTCAAGCTAACAAGGTAACATTACACTCTTAGAAGTTAGCCAAAGGCAGGAGTTTCCTCAACTGCCGCCAGAGGGAGCAAGGCGCGCCAGCAGAACCACGGGTGGCCCTCTGAGGGCGGGCGGGCGGGGCGCCTGCGGTGGGCGCTGGGCGCGTGCCTGGCCGCCCCCTCCCCGTAGCGAGGCGCGCGTGCGCGGTACCGCGGCGGGCGGCGGCGGATGGAGCCGCGATGGAGGGCTCTCTGACTGTCCGCCAGGTAAGGGGCGCCTCGCTGGGGTGGGTTCCCAAGCGGTGGTTTATCAGTTTTCTTCGCGATGATTGTTTGAACCCTCTCAGATTATGATAATTAATTTCTCCCTTCCCTTTTCTTGGTGCTCTTTGGAGTACTGTCGAAAGTTGTTACCAAGGAAACGGTTTCCTGTGCTTCCTGCGAGCCTTTCCCCTCTGGTCGGTGGTGGGAAGCTATGCTTCTCTGTGGGCGTGGAGTGCAGGAACTTGGTCCCGCAGTGACCAATTCCAGATAGATGTCTCAGCCTAAGGGTCCATTGACCCAGGAATGCTCCACTGTCATGGTTCTGACCCAATCACGTTGATTCAGTTGCACCCTCTTCCTGTAACTGTCAGCTCTTGATTAAAGGGTTCTGCCTAGAAAGTTTAAATCCCTGTGCTGTGAACTATGGTTTTGGTTTCAGCTAGTTTTGTGATTTGTTTGCTACCTTATTTGATAAATGGAAGAACTTTTTGATTTATCTTCAGGGTGAAAACCTACTGTTGCTGCAGGAGTATCTACATTTCTGAATACTCTTTTCATTACTTTTACACTGGTTCCATATTTTATTTTTATATACATACATACATATATATATATATATACATATTAAGAGAATTGCAATCAGTGCAGTACCTTTTATTTGAGTAGCATTTTACAGTTTACAAAACGGCACAGGCACTCAAGCAATTGTTGAATGAACAAATGATGAATGTAGTATTTCAGTTGATTCTCAAAACATTACTTGGACATAGGCAAGACAGATATTCATTAATCAGTCATTCATTCAACAATGTCCCTGGCGCTGGGTGTTTGGCATAAGAGAGTGAGCAACACAGACGTAATCCGTGCTCTCCATGAGTTTATTGTCTAGACTAGAGAGAATCATCACCCCTACTATAGAGTTGAGAAAACAGATTTAGGGAGATTTGAGTGACTGCCAGTGACCACACAGCTAAGTTAGAGAGATAGGACTTACGTGTCGCCACTCT
Source organism: Hipposideros armiger (assembly GCF_001890085.2). Classification (NCBI taxonomy): domain Eukaryota; kingdom Metazoa; phylum Chordata; class Mammalia; order Chiroptera; family Hipposideridae; genus Hipposideros; species Hipposideros armiger. Next base: position 1,531,590 of record NW_017731526.1, on the reverse strand, counting down.
ACAAATCCAGAATGGATGCCACACACGCCATGAAGGTATGAAGAGGTTTATTACATATGTAAAGGCTTATTACTTATGTACTTACATAATGAAAGGAAGAGCACAGCAGGCTTCTCAAGCATATCTGAAATGACTTGAAAGGTCAAGGAAAGGAGGCTGGCTCCAGGTTAGGGGACGGGGTTAGGGGGCGGGGTCAGTGTGAGGGTTCCTGTGTGTGGTCAGGGGCTTGCTTGGTTTGACTCGTCCACCACATCAAAGGAAAGAGCACCCAGGCTTTCTTACCAACTGGCTCATTTGAGGGACAGAAGAGGAAGAAGGAGGGGTGAGGCTTAAAAGCTGTCAGCAAACAAACAAACTGAATGAGAGTCCTTATTTGTAGTTCACCCCTGATGACTGAAACGTATCATTTTTCATTTAGTTGAATTTGAACTTAAGCAAGCCATCATGGCTCTCCGTGAGGCCTGAGGGCTGAAGCCAGTAAGGAAGATAAACGTTCCGTCGAATGCCTTGGTCAAGAGTCCAGTGATACGTATTTTGAGAAACACAATGAGTGCCTTTGGTCACTGAGTAATGTCTGAAACTCTGATGGGGATAAAGAGTGTCCTGGTGAGGCCTTTTATTATGGCTTTAGGATATGTAGAGACATGTGTGACTTTGATTTATATTTTGAGTATCTATGAAGCAAGAGAGTTCCAGAGTTCTTTACCCCAAAGGGCACAACTCTGAGGCAGTGGCCCTAGAATCTCCAAAAATATGCAGATGGCTCCAGTTGTTAGCCAAAGCACTCACTGTGAAGATGACTGTGGGAAGTTCAGCCAATTGTGCTGACCCTTGGGTTCCCTCCTTTATCAGGGACATCCTGGTTAAGGGATGAAAAGCAGTAGGTCTCTAGCAGCTCCATCATGTGTAATGGTGGTGATTGTCCACCAAAAAGCAAGTTTGTCCATCAAAACTTCAAATGATAGTTTGAAGAGTACAAAGTATTGCTGTTCACTCAGTCGAACCCAAGCTGCTCCCCAGGTATTAGAGGGATTTAGAAGAGAGGGGACCTCTTCCAATACCATGATACCTGACAAAGGAATGAGGATAGGGGAGGCCATGCCCTCCTGCAGGTGGGATGTGCCAGAGGACTCAGATTTGGTTCTATCCTGAAGAAAGGAGGACTTGGTGGCTGTGCTGAGCTTGCAAGGTGTTGCTTCCAGGACCCAAGGCATAACGGGCAGCTGGGATGGAGGGTCAGAGGCCCCATTCCCAGTGAGTCCAGTATCCTGGCAGTAATTGCTGCTCTAATGGCATATAGTGTGGGGCTGAGGAGATAGCTTCTTTCATCAGAAGCCTGTGGAAAACTTATGGACCTTTTTATGGGTGGTTCAGGGACTCCAGGAGCCATGAAAAAAGGCTGCTTCAGTCTTCACAGTGAAGGATTGTGTGTGTGTGTCTGTGTCTGTGTGTGTGTGTTGGAGAGGGAGTAGCATTAATGAGAGTGCCTGTAAATTATAATTTTGACCAATTTTACAATCTTTCTGGGGAGGGGACCCCATTCAGCATGGACTGTTTTGCAAGTAACAGCATAAATAGGCCTAAGTAAAATGAGGAATATATTGCCTCGAGAACTCCCAAAAGCCTAAAAGATGTTGGGCTTGTTTTAATGTTGTAGGTGCTGACAGGGTCTATTGCCCTTGGTTTACCAAATAATTTTCAGGCATTTAACCAAAGTGGCAGGCCTTACATTATGTGTGGGGCAATGGGTCATCCCTGATGTGAGCTCCTTTCTGAGTATTTGTATATCCTGAATGGGTGTGTCAAAAGAATGTCCTCAGAGAGGGGATGTAATCAAGGTAATGTCATACCTGTGCTCCTGGAGAAAAATGGGATACAGTTAAGATTTTGCCTGTAAAGGCTGCATGTAATGGCAAGGCTTTTGAGATACCTTATGTGTAGCTAGGTAAAGGTATATTGTGTACCTCTGGAGGTGAAAGCAAACTGTTACTGAGAGAGGCACTGAAACATTGAAAGGGGCACTGAACAGAACATATTAGTCAAACATTTACTTGTTTCTGATTGGATGGAGTCAGTAATTTCAATAGTTGGATATAGGGGCCTTCATGGGTTGGACCACAGCATCAAGGATACAATAGTCAACTGTGAAACACCTTTCATTTTTCCAACTTTAACAGGCCACATTGGGCTGTTAAATGGAGAAACAGTAGGGATAACCACTCTTTCACTAATTCTTGTATAATAAATCTCAATCTTTGAAGCCCCGTTTTATTTTGCATTGATCTGTTTTAGCTATTTTAACTAGGGATTGGGGTGGGGTGGTTGGTCCATAGGGTTCCACTTTTGAAAAATCCAATTTGTAAGCTCCAAAGACTTGATTTAAATTTATTACTCATTGGGTCAGAGTGTCCACTTCCACTATAGGTTATGTTAGGGCAATGTGTACTATGACCAGGGAGAATTTAGGCAAGGCAGTAGTTCTGGTGGTTAAGGTGAGACATACCTATTCGTTGTCTGTTTCATGTTGAGTAATTCCCCTAAGATTATTGGGAGTACATGGTTTAAATTTAGTGAGATCTCCAAGTATAGCTGTAGTTTGAGCCCAGTATTGATTAAAGCCATGAAGACTTGCCAGTTGATACATTTCAGCAGGTGTTGACGTTAATGCAAAACCTATGCTGAAGAGGTGGAAAAACCAATCTTTGTCTTTTGTTGTATAAATTATTTTAATAAGTTTTAGATTTCCAACTATGCCACATTGTGTTTCCAACTTCTGTTTCAGTTTTTGGTTTGTTTATTTGTTTCTTTCCCTTGTATCCAACTTTGTTTCTTTTTCTCTCATTTTGGTGGTTAATGAATGAATATACTTCAGGTAGAGGAGGTCCTTTCTACCCTTTCATATTTATAAATTTCTTCTTCCAGAGAGCCTTAACTCAGTATCACCAGGGTTATGTGCTTCCCTTATGGTTACTTTATAGAGTGTAAGAACCCCAAGATTAAGTTGAGCTTGAATTAACCCTTTGCTGTGCTACATGGGTGCCATGGGTGCTTCTCCCTGTAAACCCGGGGATCGGGATTTTTGTTACAATGGAGTATAGGTGGCAGCAGCCGCAGCAGAGGTATTTAAGGGTCCTGGTGAGCTGTGTGCTCTTATAATGGATGCTCTCCCTCCCCCTCCACACCTCCCTTTTCTCTCTTCCATTTTTGACTCCATAATGACTGCTCTTTCATGAGTGACCACTGGATGGGCCTGTATCTTGCATAGGGCATAATCTTTCCCCTGAGTGCTCTATAGATTGGGGGCCAATGCCTGGTTGAGACATCTGATGCGTTTATTTTAATTCCACTGTTTGTATAGACCAGAGTTAATTTACCAATTTTCCTACCAATGGACAGTACGGTTGTTTGTACTTTTTTAGTATTACAAATATTGTTGACTCCACGGGCACATTAAATTGCTGGGTTGTAGTATATACCCTTCTTAGGCTCTACTAGGCATTGCAAATTATTCTCTAAAGAGGTTGAACCAGTTGTCATTCCCATTACTTTTTTTTTTTTTTTTACTGTGTAATTGTTTCTATAGCTGACTAAGAACTTCTGGAGACTCGGATCTTTGTTTTATTCATTTTTGAATTCCTAGTGCCAACTAAACTACCTAACAAATGGCAGTAGTTGGAAAATATTTGTTGCATGTGTAAATGTATGAACTATGGAAACAAAACTATATCTAATTACTGTTTTCTGCAAGCTTAAATGTTATCCTTTTCAAGTTAATTTATGTATTTTGAACATTACCTTATTTCTTTTTAAAATGGACATTTCTCAATAAGTAATTTAAATTGTTTGATACTTGTTCTCAGGTGATAAACGAAGGGAATTCAAGCTTTGCCACCGAGTCACAGGAAGAGTTAGAGGAGAACCCTAGTCCAATTGTGGATGAGAATAATATAGTGTCAGCTAAAAAACAGGGGCCACATTTACATAACTGGAGTGGTGACTGGAGCTTTTGGGTAATATTTTTTCCTTTCTTATATCTTCATTTTAATTTTAAATACTCATTTTCTTTAAGTCTACAGAAATTCATATAATATTTGTAATATTTTCTTATTAGCCTCTAGATTTCAGGTATTTTAAGTTTTAGTACAGAGTCCCAAAGACACTTCTGTTCATGCTCTCCTTTGGCCACTAGAATGCACTGTTGTCTGGTTTGATGGAGTGGAATTATCTGCTTCAGTTACCCTGGGAGAAAACTATACCATGGAATCGGATTGCACTTACATTGTTCACTGTACTGGCAGAGACCAACATTATACAGAAACCATATTTCTGAATGTTACTGAGAAGCCAGCTATTTTACACAATTTTAATTTAAAGATTTAGTTCCTGTACCTAAAAGGAAGTTTAACAGTGTTTGACTTGTAGTGTATAATGATTATAAGATAAGTTTTAAAGCTAGGTGTTTCATACTCTGCACTGTGCTCACTTGAATGCATAACCTGGATAAGCTTCGGGTTTCCCCACTGTAAAATGAGACTACTGTTTGTTGATTAGGTGCATAGTCTTTTGGTAAGCACATTGCTGTTACCATATGTTTGCTAGGCTAGTAATTATTATATTGAGGAGTCGTTCTAAATCTAGCAATTCTTATGAGAGTTATGAGCCATTTGATAGAATCTGGCATAATGCAACTGTAAGTGAAATTTATATAAGATTATAAGGCATATATGGTTCCAATATTAATTTATTAGAAAGCTGATCTCTTGAGGATTAGGTATGCTTGGTAGCAGAATTTCTAATAATTTTAGAGTAGACCAAAAAAGACTTATTATTAACAGGTTATAAGGATTTGTACAAGTATCATAAATCTGTTCATAATCAGCAGAATTGGCATTATTTTTGGTCACAGTTAGAGAAAGTTTATGACTATTCTAGTGTTTTGACCCTTTTGCACTGTGATTTTTATAGCTTATGTTATAGATTAGAAAACCTTTATAGTTCCAAAGGCTATGTACAAGGTTAAAGTTACTGTGGTTCCTCTTGGCAGACTTGCTGCAAGAAATAGAGTAAAGCAAGAGAAGCAAAAAGCAGGGAATGAAGATTTAGAAACAGAAGGAGAGAAAAAAAACAATGTATTTTACAGCTTTGCTACTGAAAGTGTAGTATGTAGGGCTAGAAGACTCAGCATCATATGTCAGCTGATTAAAAATGCAGAAGCCTGGGCCCAACCTCAGACCTACTGAATCAGAATCTTCATTTTCACAAGATTTCCAAGGGATTTGCATGCACATTCAAGTTTGAGAAACACTGGTTTAGAGTGTTGTAGGTTTACTCTTGCTTAGTTTAGGTCTCTATGCTGATTGCAAGCACTTTATCTTTTATGTGAATTTTTATATGAATTTTTGTATGAATTCACATGGAATAGACTTAAAAACAAATGCAGCATATCAGAAGCTTTACTGACTTTTCCAGAGGTCACTTACCCAGAAACCAGAACTATCAGAATGTAGAAGCAAACAAAAATGAAAAAGAACCTGAATAGTTAAATCAAAGTTCATACTGCTATATATTGTAAGAGGAAAATTCCTTAAGCCTTCATTTGGAATTTCTTTCTTTCTTTCTTTTCTTTTTTTTTTTCTTTGTTAGTTTCAGGTGTACAAAACAATGCAATAAATATGCTTTTTACTCCTCACAAAGTGAGAACCCCCCTTCCCATGGAATTTCCTTAATACATTTTTGACATTTTTTTTTAAAAAATTTTATTGGGGAATTGGGGGAGGAGAACAGTGCTGGGGAATCATGGTAAGGGGAACAGACAAGTTGCTGTCCTTTTGTTCTTCAGTCTAGTTGTAGAGGACGTTGCTTCACTGGCCTATGTTGGTATCATCATTGCGCTCTTCCCGGGTGAGGCAGATTGGTCACCGGCCTCTGGATGGCCACTCATGGCAGCTCTTGGCAGCTCACACTGGCTACTGGCCGCTCACGGTAGCTTATGGCAGCCCACTGTAGCAGGGGCTGCAGCTTACACCATCACTGGCAACTCACGGCAGCCCAGCTCCAGGTTGAACTGCTGTTCATCATCTTAGCTGTAGAGGGCAGTGTCACTGGTCCTCATGTGGGATCCGAACCAGGGCCCTGCTGCTCAGAGCTGGAGTCCCAAGCCAGCTCTTAACCAATGCGGCACTCGGCCGGCCCGACATATGTTTTTTTTAAGCCTAATAGATAAATTGATTCCCATTTTGTAGTTGAATAGACTATTGGAGATAGGGGAATTACTTGGTGATAACACATAGACAGTAGTAAGAAATGATAGCAGAAGCTCAAAAAATGTAGCAACCTTGGCCTTTTAATATGGCAGCCAAAGGTCTATGCAAATAATTTGGCCCTAATATTATACTATAACTGATAGAAATGGTATTTAAGAAGTCTGGAAAATAATATACTTCTCTGCTATTTTAAATCCACCTGCTTCTACCACTGACTCCACCAGGTTGCTATAACATTTTCATGTTCTGCCAATAAAGTAGGAATTGAATGAGTACAGTGAAATAGTGGAGTTCACTGATGGATCCAAAATGAACACAAGCAAGACTAGTAGCATAACAGGAAAATATTCATGAGGCACATTACCTGGTAGTTAAACAAAGAATTAAAAGAATGTCAGAGCTATTTCACTGGAACATCCAAGGAATCTGAATTTGTGTGTCTTTTCAGTTTTGGAAGGTTTCTACCAAAAAGGATTGATAACCTCCCCTCTCCCTCCCATCCCCCAATACATGACTTTTATTGCATCTTTAAAACAAATAAGCCTGAGGAGTCACTTGACATCTTGGCATTTCTGTAGCTTGACAACTTAAGTCTTATTCACCAGCCTGATGAACTGTTCCTTTTTCAGAAACATAGATCCAAAATTTTTCTGTTATCCTTGTTTTGAACTGTTGTGGCTTTTTGAATCAAAGCAGCTGAATTTGTTACAAGTTTAAAATAATTTTCTTCAAGAATTAACTCATCTTTCTGGACTCGAGATACTGAACAAGCAACACCTGACCTCATCTGAACCCTGTGGATGTATTTTTCATCCAATTAATTTCAGATTTCAAACAAGAGAACCATTCCCCTAAATAATGACATTGATAGGGAAGTGAGTACACGCAGACCTCATCTTGTAATGGAAGCCCAATGTAACACCCTTGATCGTGTTCCGTACATGACTACAGGTAGTGGGAACAGTAGCTAGTTCCTTTCTATTTCCCATTTGTCAACTGGAGCCTCTTCTTTTTCTTTATAAGGAGACTGAGTTCTACATTGATATGATTGAAGTCCCTTTACGTGGTGCCTTTGGGGCCATTCACAATAACTGTGTGTCCCTTCAGAGTGATGTCCACGTTTTCTAGACTGTCCACAGTCTGATTGCTGAGAATGGTCTTCATCCTTGCAGTAAATGTGGCAAAAAAGCAAGGATTGATAACTTTTTAAAGTTTTGGTAGTTAAAAGAGGCTCCAGAGGCCTGGAAAATTCACTAATGTGGAATAACTCATATATTCTGGCCTGGCTAACTCAGTTGTTCCACAGTAGTGAATTCAGAGGGCAGCATGATATTAATATAACTGAACAAATTGGAGATTGGGAACAAAACATGTGGGGTGGAGAGTATGCTCTGTCCCTGGTGATTTCACCTTGTGGTACTCTTAATAATGAACTTTAACCTGCCTGGCCTAAGGGTGACTCACATATAAAATTGGAGATCAGGCCACAGTATTGCAACATTGGTATGTCTTGAATCAGTAGCAGAAAAAAGGGGGTTTATGGCTAGCAAGTGCTCATAATTTCCAGTCCTGGTAGTGATGTAGCAATCATAAAAATCTCTGGGCATACTCAGTGGGTGTACATTACATGGAGAACACCTTTCTTTAAGATTGTCCCAGTGGTACAAAGGTAAAAAAGTTCTGGATAAGAGGACCTACTATTTGTAATATTGGAAAATGTATTTTGATGATTTCCCATAATTAAAAAAATTGTGAAAACTTAAAAGGATACAAGAAAGTGAACCAAAGTTTATTGAAGTTTTTTTTTTCACTGAAGTTGATTTCTTTTAGACCCTATCCATTTAATCTTGTTCTGCTTAACAGATTGGCAAGTAAGTATGATTAAATCGCCATAGCAATTGATAGTGATATCAACAGTGGCAGATTTTCTATTTCAATTCTGTGATATAAAGATAGGAATATTAATATTTGCATTTATTTTAGTTTTTATTTAAAAATGAAAGTATTTAATTCTAGTATGTGGGACATGAGTTGCATTATTAACTTTTTAAATTTATTGTTTTTAGTTTCAGATATACAAAGCAACATAATAGTTAGACATTTAAACCCCTCATAAAGTGATAACCCACCCTCCAAGCTACTACCCCTCTGACATCTTATATAACTGTTACAATACCATTGATTATCTTCCCTATGTTGTACTCCATACTCCATGACTATGTATACCTATATATTTAGTTATAGTTGACATTCAATATTATTGTACTACAGTTTCAGGTGTATAGTGCATTGGCAGGCATCTACACAGCCTATGACGTGCTTCCCCTGATAAGTTCAGTGCCCATCTGGCACCTTACATGATCTTTACAACATTGTTGATCATATTCCCCATACTGTATTTCTTTCTTTCTTTCTTTCTTCCTTTCTTTCTTTCTTCCTTTCTTTCTCTCTTTCTGTCTTTCTCTCTCTCTCTCTTTTAAGATTTTATTGGGGAATTGGGGGGAGGGGAACAGCCAAGTTGTTGTCCTTCAGTCTTAGTTGTGGAGGGTGCAGCTAGCTCAGCTCCAAGTCCAGTTGCCATCCAGCTGCCTGTTGGCAGCTTGTGGAACTGGCAACCTTGTTGTTCGGAGTACGTGCTTTCGCCAGCTGAGCCATCTTGCCAAAAGCTCAGCAGCAGCTCAGCTCCTGGGCAGTGTCACTGGCCCATGTGGGAATCGAACCGATGGCCCTGTTGCTCAGAGCTCGCACTCTTAAGCCAACTCTTAACCAACTGAGCCACTTAGCCGGCCTCCAATTTGTACTTCTTAACCTCGTCCCCTTTCACCTATCTTTAACCCCCTTCCCATCTTAAAGAAGTGCCTCTAAGATTCCTTGTAATACTGGTTTAGTGGTGATGAACTCCTTCATCTTTTTCTTGCTTGGAAAGCTCCTTATCTGTCCTTCAATTCTAAATGACAGCTTTGCTGGGTAGAGTAATCTTGGTTGTAGGTCCTTGCTTTTCATCACCTGGAATATTTTCTGCCACTCCTTTCTTGCCTGCAAAGTTTCTGTTGAGAAGAAATCAACGGACAGTCTTATGGGAGCTCCCATGTAGGTAACTAACTGCTTTTCTCTTGCAGCAGCTCTCTTTGTCTTTAACCTTTGGCATTTTAATTATGATGTGTCTTGGTGTTGGCCTCTTTTGGTTTATCTTGTTTGGGACTCTCTGTGCTTCCTGGGCTTGTATGTCTATTTCCTTTACCAGGTTAGGGAAGTTTTCTGTCATTATTTCTTCAAATAGGTTTTCAATTCCTTGCTCTCTCGCGTCTCCTTCTGATACCCCTATAATGTGAATGTTGGTATGCTTGATATTGTCCCAGAAGGCCCTCTTAAACTCTGCTAAATTTTTAGGATTCTTTTTTGTTTTTGCTTTTCTGGTTGGGTGTTTTCTGCTACCTTATCTTCTACATTGCTGGTTGGATCTTCTGCTTCATCTAATCTACTGTTGATTCCCTGTAATATATTCTTCATTTTTGTTATTGTATCCTTTATTTCTGACTGGTTCTTTTTCATGGTTTCCGTCTCCATTTTTATGTTTCCTATCTCTCTGTTGAAGTTCTCCCTGAGATCAGTGAGTATCCTATAAACAGTGTTTGGAACTCTGAGTCTGATAGATTGCTTATCTCTGTTTCGCTTAGTTCTTTTTCTGGAGCTTTGTTCTGCTCTTTAATTTGGGACATGTTTCTTTGTATCCCTATTTTGGCTGCCTCCCTGTGTTTGTTTCTATGTATCAGGTAGGGCTGATATGTCTTCCAGTCTTAGTAGAGTTGCCTTATGTAGTAGGTTTCAGTGGCACAGTCTTTGTGGTCACCTGAGACACGTACTCCAGGTGTGTCCCTTATGTGGGTTGAGCCTTGGTTGATAATTGCACATCAGTGGGAAGGACTGACCCTTGAGCTCACTGGTTGTGAGAATTGGCCTTCACTGCAGTGGAAGAGTTGTTGTGCAGGGGCTGATCCTATTGAGCAGAATCTGCCTCAGCAGGACTCTGGTGCCTACCCAATCTGCCCCTTGGGTATATCTTGGAGACCGCTCCTTTTGAAGCTGGCCACTGGGGGCACCAGCCCCAGGACCACCTTGGAGGGGATCTGCTGTTGGTCAAGTTCAGTCATCACCTGTGCCTCACCCGGGGCCACCCAGCAGGAGCCAGAAAGAAATCCACAGATGGCTGCCACCCGTGCTGAGCTTGGATGCACCTTGAGAGGCCAAGCAGTGAACCAAGGCTGGCTGCTGCTAGTGCCGGCTTAGGGCTGCTCAACCAGAGGTACATACAGGACACGCTCAAGCCAGATGCTAAGTATCTGGTTTCCACAAACCTTTTTTTTTTTTTAAAGATTTTATTGGGGAATTGGGGGAGGAGAACAGCGCTGGGGAATCGGGGGAAGGGGAACAGACAAGTTGCTGTCCTTTTGTTCTTCAGTCTAGTTGTGGAGGACGTTGCTTCACTGGCCCATGTTGGTATTATCATTGCGCTCTTCCCGGGTGAGGCAGATCTGTCGCCGGCCTCTGGATGGCCACTCACGGCGGCTCTTGGCAGCTTACATCAGCTGCCGGCTACACATGGTAGCTTATGGCAGCCCACTGCAGCCTACGCCATCACTGGCGACTCATGGCTGCCCAGCTCCAATTTGAGCTGTTGTTCACCATCTTATCTGTAAAGGGCAGTGTCACTGGCCCTCATGTGGGATCTGAACTGGGGTTCTGCTGCTCAGAGCCAGCATCCCAAGCCTGCTTTTAACCAACACAGCACTCGGCCGGCCCTCCACGAACCTTTGAGAGACCCTAGGAGAGTCTGCAGCTTGAGCCAAGGTAGGTGGTGTGCGTGAAAAAGCCACTGAAAGCAGCCTGGGTGTGCCTGAAAGTTGGGTGGGGCCAGGTCTCAAATCACCAGCGTATGGCGGCCACCTGTGTTTGCACGTGGGGAAGGGGGATGGCTCAACAAAGAAACAATGGCCTCCACCAGCTCCCCAGTCCAGGAGAAAGCCATCTCTCCAGTCCCCGTCCCAAGCCAGGCAACTCAATTCCCCACCATTAGTTTTGAATTTTTCTAGATCACAGTCAAGTTTTTTTCTAGTTGTACAGGAGATTGGAAGTCTTGACTCTGTACTTTATCATTTACTTAATGCGTGATCATAATCGTATCATTCATAGGTAAGCTTTTCTACTTATAAGTGGGGGATAAAACTTGCCACAAATCTGATTTAGAGGTACATCATGTGGATTAATTAATATTGCACTGTTAAATAATAAAAAAAAAGCCCAGGAGGATTAATTAGTATGTTTGTAACATACTTTGGAAACTTTGGGAAGAGGCTTTCTAGAATCCCCACAACATATCTTGGATTTATTCAACCTAAAAAGATATTTCACATTTTCACTTTGATAGCTGATAAAAAAGAATAAAGTCATTTTACAGTGTCTGTTGGATTAAAAGTGTATTTTATCCAATTAAAAATTTTAATTATAGATAGATATTGTTTGAAAACCTAGCTTTTAATACATTCAGATTTAATTAGAAAGGAATAGAAACTAACATTTATGGAAATATGAAGCTAGGACTATTTAACTTTAAAGCTCCTCTGCCTCAAAGTACTTACAAATGCTGGATGAAGTGTTATAAACATCTTTTTAAAATGCATGTCTGGGCTCACAAAATAGCAAGGGAAATACCTAAGGGTTTAAAAAGAAGAGGGAACTGATTACCAGAGCTGTAAGCACATGAGCTAATGCTGAGGTAACCCTGAGGAATTTATTAGTCTCAGTAACTAAAGCTTTAATGGCCACATTGGGATAGGAAATGATGCCTTGGACTTGTATGAATTGGAACTAAGAACTGTTTATAAAGCCACAACTCTCGAAGAGTTACACCCTCTGTGAAAGGTAGACTAGGAAAAAACCCACCTACACCTGTAGGTGGAAGACAAGCTTATCTGTATAAACTTAGGCTTGGGATGGTAGGGGGCAGGAAGTGTTCCTAAGAGTATATAACTATAGTTCATCTCATGAAGTTTTAGAACTTGAATTTATTACTTTATGAACGAGCAGAAGGAGATTGAATAAATAGTATATTAGATCCTCAAAAACTTGAGATAAAACTACCAGATAAAGACTACAAAGCAGTCATTTGATATTAAAGATTTAAAAAATTAGTTTTAGGTGTACAAAACAATGTAATAGTTACCCATTTACACCTCTCTCAAAGTGATAACCCCCTCCCCCAATCTACTACCCCTCTGATATCATATATAGCTGTTACAATTTAATTGACTATTCCCTATGCTGTACTCCACATCCTGTGACTATATATATATATATATATATATATATATATATATATATATATATATATATTAAATTATAGTTGGCATTCATTATTATTCAGCTTCGGCTTCAGGTATACACTGCTGTGGTAAAGCATTTACACCATCCATGAAGTGGATGATATTATTAAAGATTTAATAGAAGGAACTAAAAATATGATAAATGGATAAGGCATTCTCAAAAACACTAGGCAGATTTGAAAAACAACCAAATACAACTTCTAGAAATGAATGATACAGTCATTGATGTAATAAATTAAAAATTCAGTGGACGTCGGAAATAGCAGCTAAAGAGAAAATCAGTAAACTGAAAGATATATATGAGGAAATTATTCAGATTATACCAGTGAGAGAATATTTTAAGATAAAAGAAAAGGAGAGAAGCTCATTATGAATCTAATAAAGAGTTTCAGAAGGTGAACATAGAGAATGAGCAATAGGAAATATCCAAAGAGAATATGCTTAAAAAATTTCCACTTTTGATGAAAGACTTCAGAATCAGGAACTACAGTGAGTCTGTCATAGGATAAACTAAGAGAGTATGTGAGCAAACCCATTATAATAGAAGTGACAAAGGTAGATATACACGAATTAAGATAGGAATAGTCTTATTAATTCATTTGAGTTTCTTTTATACACCAGACTGTTTAAGTGAACAGGACAGTTGTCTGTACCATTCTCGAGCTGACAGTCCAGAATGGGAAATGGATAGTATACAAATAAGCAAATGTGTAATATGTCAGATAGTGATAGAAGCTCTGAAATAAAAAAAGAGAATGTAAAGGTGTAGAGAATCACATGGGAGGCAGTAGCATTTTTAGTCAGTAAAGGTTCCTGAGGAGGTACCATTTGAGAGAGCCCTGTATAGGGTTGGGGGTGGGGAAGGAAGACAAAGGAAAAAAGCAAATGAATTTTGTGAGGAAGGGGAAAAGGGAGTGGTGGTCTCGGGAAAGGCCTGAGGCAGGAGTGAGATTGGCTTGTTTGATAAACAGCTTCCTGATAGGCTCAGGTGTGGTGAGTGATGGAAAGAGAAAGTTCAAGGATGATTCCTAGGTTTCTTATCAGTGCAACAGGGTGCATGGATCCACCATTTAGGAGAAGACAAAGACTGGGGGAGAAGTAAGTTTTGGGGTTTTGATATGTTGTATTTTCATTCAGTTCAATTTACGTTTTGGTTTTTCTTGAGACTTTCTCTTTGGCTCATGTATTATTTGGAAATATGTTGTTTAGTGTCTTAAGTGTTTGGAGATTTTTGTGCTACCTTTCTGTTACTCATTTCTGGATTGATTCCATTGTGGTCAGAAAATACACTCTGTATTTCATTTATCTTAAATGTGTTGAGGTAGGACTGAATATATAGTCTATCTTGGTATGTATTCCAATACACTTGATATTATCAGTCTTTAAATTTTTGCTAACTTTAACAATTTGAAATAGTACTTTAGAGAACGTTGATAAACTAGACAAATTCCCTGGAGAGCAAGAACTACTTAAACTGACTCAAGAAGAAATAGAAAAACTGAATAGAGCTATAACAAAGAAATAAATTGAGTTCATTAAAAAAACCCAAACCAAACCAAACCAAAACAAGAAAAAAAATCACAAAATAAAGCTCAGTACCACACGGATTCTACCAAATATTTAAAGAAGAATTAACAGAAATCTTTCAAAACCTCTTTCAAAAAAAAAGAGGAGGGAACGCTTCCAAATCATTTCATGAGGCTAGTAATTCTAAAACAAAACTAATCAAAAATGTTTTCCACTAACAGTGAACAAACTGAAAATGAAATTTAAAAACACTCCATTTGTAATAGCATCAAAAGAATAAAATACTTCAGAATAAATTTAACAAAAGAAGTGTAAGACTTGTGCACTGAAAACCACAAAAACTCATTGAAAGAAATTTAAAAAGTAAGTAAATGGAAAGATATTCCATGTTCATGGATTGGAAGACTTAATATTGTTAAGATGGCAATACTCCCCAAATTGATCTGATCTATAAATTCACTGTCATCCCTATCAAAATCGCAACTGACTTTTTTTTTTATGGAAATTTACAAGTGGAATCTAAGTTCACAAGGAAATGCAAGGGACCCAGAATATCCAAGATAATCTTGAAAAAGAACAAAATTGGAAGAGGCATACTTCCTGATTTCAAAACTTACATAAAACTACAGTAATCAAGATAGTGTGGGGGCCGGCCGAGTGGCGCGATGGTTAAGAACTGGCTTGGGACACCAGAGGGCCCCGATTCGGATCCCACATATGATGGCCAGTGACACTGCCCTCCACAGCTAAGATACTGAACAACAGCTCAACCTGGAGCTGCGCTGATGTGAGTCGCCGGCGACGGCATAGGCTGCAGCCTCTGTGGCAGTGAGTTGCTATGGGCTACCGTATGTAGCCAGCAGCCAGCGTGAGCGGCCAGCAGCCGCAGTGAGCGGCCGTCCAGAAGCCGGCGACTGATCTGCCTCGCCTGGGAAGAGCGCAATGATGGTGCCAACTTGGGCCAGTGAAGCAACGTCCTCCACAACTAGACTGAAGAACAACACTACAGCAACTTGTCTGTTCCCCTTCCCCCAATTCCCCAATAAAAATCTTAAAAAAAAAAAAAGATAGTGTGGCTCTGACATAAGACTAGACATGTAGATTAATGGAATAGAATTGAGAGTCCAGAAATAAACTCTTAAATTTATGGTCAACTGATTTTGACAAGAGTGCCAAAACAATTTAATCATTGCAACAAAATAGGGCTTGGGGTGGTGGTGGTGGTGGTGGGGGTTTGGGGAGAAGTTGGTCAAGGGGTACAAACTTGTACTTAGAAGATGAATAAGCTCTGGAGATCTAATACATAGCATTGTGATTATAGTTAACAGTACTGTATTATATACTTTAAAGTGACTAAGAAACTGGATCTTAAATGTTCCTCACCACAAAAAAGAAATGATAATTATAGGACATGATGGAGGTGTTAGCTAATGTTATGGTGGTAATCATATTGCAATACAGAAATGTATCATATCAACATAATGTTATATGTCAGTTATATCTCAACAACTTTTTTTAAACAGAGGAAAACTAAATGCTTCTCCCTAAGATCAGAAAAAAAAAGCCTTTAGTGTAAAAATATTATAGAATTAAATGATTTTGAATAAACTATAATAAGTTTTGAAACTGTGGAAGTTAAAATTATAATTTAAGTGTTCAGATGATTTCAAATTTTATAAATTTTAGGATTTTTTTAAAATGTGGAAATTGGAAAAATATATAAAGAAGAAAAATAAAATTGTACTTTCACCAACTAAAGAAAACTATTTTGAGATATTTCCTTTTCATTTTTTCTATGTATATGTGCGAATATTTTCCTTTGGCATAATTGGAATCCGTATGTTATATACATTTACATTTTTTTTTAAAAGTTTGACCTGTTGAACTTTTCCCCAGGCCATTAAAAATTACTTAGAATCTTGAGTTTTACTGAGTGTTGTGCACCATCACATTAAGGTTTACAAATTTATTTAACTAGTCCTTTTTTCTAGACATTTAGATTGTTCCCAATTTTTTTTTTTTTTAAAGATTTTTATTGGGTAATTGAGGGGATGGGAACAGTACTGGGGAATTAGGGGAAGGGGAACAGACAAGTTGCTGTCGTTTTGTTCTTCAATCTAGTTGTGGAGGACACTGCTTCACTGGCCCAAGTTGGCACCATCATTGCGCTCTTCCCGGGCGAGGCAGATCAGTCGCCGGCTTCTGGACGGCCGCTCACTGCGGCTGCTGGCCGCTCACGCTGGCTGCTGGCTACACACGGTAGCCCATGGCAACCCACTGCCACAGGGGCTGCAGCCTACGCCGTCGCCGGCGACTCACAGCAGCCCAGCTCCAGGTTGAGCTGTTGTTCAGCATCTTAGCTGTAGAGGGCAGTGTCACTGGCCCTCATATGTGGGATCCGAACCGGGGCCCTCTGGCATCCCAAGCGAGTTCTTAACCATCGCGCCACTCGGCCGGCCCCCAATTTTTTTTTTTTTAAGAAATTTTATTGGGGAACCCATCAGTTCCAAGTCAAGTAGTTGTCTTCAATCTAGTTGTGGAGGGCACAGCTCAGCTCCAAGTCAAATCGTTGTTTTCAATCTAATAGTTGTGGAGGACGCAGCTCACTGACCCATGTGGGAATCGAACTGGCAACCTTGGTGTTTTGAGCCCACACTCTAAATACCTGAGTTAACTGGCCAACCCGGCTCCCCCACAAATTTATACCATTATAAGCATTGCAATGAGCATTTTAAGATAAAATCTCTGTTCAAATGTTTATTTCTTTAGAATAGATTACCATAAGTAGAATTACTTGATTAAAGTCTACATATTGTCTTTTGATATGTATTGCAAACATTTTAAAGAAAAATGGTATCAATTAATACTCCTAGCTGTAGTATGTGAGAGTATATAATAATCTCTTTACACTTTATCCTCATTATGTAATTTTGGTTTAAAATAAATTTGAAATCTTCATTTTAGTGAAAAATCTTTCTAAAATTAGATTATCCTTATGACATGGTGAAACATGTCATCTTTATGAACACTAATTTTTAGTCCTGTTATTCAATTGTTGCACATAAATACTTCTCAAAGCATAGGTTGATTTATAAATAGAATAAATTCTTTTTTTCAATGAGTGGTGAAGATGATTGATTGTTTTGTTGCCTACAACCACATATATGCTGAGAGACACACCTTGGTGTAGGTCAGTATCTTACTTTCTCTCATTTAGGAGGGGAATTCTTGACACATTCATAGTAGCGCTAATGGTATTCTTTAGTGAGATGTTTCCCCGGCAACACTGATAGATCCTGATCTCTAGGAGTTTTGCTTAGAGGCTTTTATTTATTTATTTATTTATTTTCATATACATATCCTTTGAGTCAGTTTTCTTAAAGTATTCAACAAGGTCATATGCATACTAATTTTTGACTCAGAATTTTTCACAGCACATCTTAAACAATTCTGGCCAATGAATTTGACTTACGTTCTTTAACCTGGTATTGCTCTCTTTTTATCTTGCTTGGGGTTTGTAGGGTGTCTTGAATATTTGCTGTCTTCAATCAGATTTGGAATGTTTTTAGCCATTATTGCTACAGATATTTCATCTACCTCATTCTCTGACTCCTATTCTTTCTTCTCTACTTTCCATCATCCTTATAGAAACATTTTGAATCCTAGCACCATGCTGTCTTCTTTCAGAGAGGATTTTCATATATTCTATCAAGGAGCCTGAGATCACCTTATTCCATTTTCAAGGATTAATATGACTTGAGCTGGGCTGTAGTATTTGTATTGTTGATCTGTAATGTTTTTCTATTATTGACAGAGAACATGCTTTGTATGGTTTCAGTCCTTTTAAATTTATTGAAACTTGTTTTGTGGCCTTGCATATTGTCTATTCTGGAGAATGTTCCATGTGCACTTGGAAAGAATACATGTTCTACACTTGTTGAATGAAATGTTTTATAAATGCCAGTTAGGTATGGTTGGTGGATAATGTCCCCCCCAACCCCAATTTTATTGAAATATAGTTGACAAATAAAGTTATAAGCTATTTAAAGTGTAGATGTTGATGATTTGATGTACATATACATGTACATTGTGAAAGAATACATCCCATCTAGTTAGTTACCACATCCATCACCTCACATACTAATTTTTTTTTTGGTGAGGACATTAAGTTCTCTCTTAGCAAATGTCAATTTCAATTATACAATACAGTTTTATCAGCTATAGTCATCATGTCCTACATTAGATCCTCAGACCTTATTCATCTTATATTATAGCTGAAAGTTTGTACCCTTTTACCAGTCTCTCCTTATTACCCCCAGCCTGAAGCCCCTGGCAACCACTTTCTACTCTCTGTTTCTAAGAGTTTGATTTTTCATTTAGATTCCACATTAAAGTGATACCTCCCAGTGTTTATTTTTCTCTGTCTGGCTTACTTCACTTTGTATAATGCCCTCAAGGTCCATCCATGTTGTTGTAAATGGCTGGATAATGTTGTTAAAGTCTTCTATATCTTTGTTGATTTTCTGTATAGTCATTCTATCAATTATTGAGAATGGGTTATTGGTATCTCTAACTTTTTTAAAATAAGTTTTTATATTTCAATTAAGTTGACATTCAATATTATATTAGTTTCTGGTGTACAAAGTAGTGATTAGACATTTATATAACTTACAAAGTGATCACCCTGATAAATCTAGTACCCAGCTGACACCATACATAGTTATGACAATATTATTGCCTATATTTCTTAGGCTATACCCTACATCCCCATGATTACTGTGTAACAACCAATTTGTACTTCTTAATCCCTTCCCCTTTTTCAACCACCCCCCTGACCTCCCTCCCATCTGGCAGCCATCAAAATGTTCTCTATATCTATGAGTTTGTTTCTGTTTGTTCATTTTGTTCTTTAGATTCCACATATAAGCGAAATCACATTGCATCTGTCTTACTGTGTCTGAAATACTCCACTCAGCACAATACCTTCCAGGTCCATCCATGCTGCTGCGGATGGCAAGAACCCATTCCCTTCCATGGCTGAACAATATTCCATTGTATATGTACCACCCCCTCTTTATCCATTCATCCATTGATGGACACCCAGGCTGCCTTCACATCTTAGCCATTGTAAACAATGCTGCAATGAACATATGGATGCACATGTCTCTTTGAAGTAGTATTTTAGGTGCCTTTGGATAAATACCCAGAAGTGGGATTACTGGGTCCTTCTATATCTATTGTTATAACCTTTGTTTTAAAGTCTATTTTGTCTGCTATAAGTATTTCTACCCCAGCTTTTTTTGTTTGTTTGTTTCCATTTTTATGAAATATCTTTTTCCATCCCTTTACTTTTAATCTGTGTGTGTCTTTTGATCTGAAGTGAGTCTCTTCTAGTCAGCCTACATATGGGTCTTGTTTTCTTATCCACTTGCCACCCTATATCTTTTGATTGGAGTATTTAGTCTATTTACATTTAAAGTAATTATTGATACATATGTGATTATTGCCATTTTATTATTCATTTTTGATCTTTTTGTTTCTTAAGGAAGTCCTTGTAATATTTCTTGTAATACTATTTTGATGGTGATGAACCCCTTTAGCTTTTTTTTTTTGTCAGAGAAGCTCTTTATCCTCTGATTCTAAATGATAGCTTTGCTGGGTAGGGTAATCTTGGTTATAGATCCTTACTTTTCATCACTTTGAATATTTTGTGCCAATCCCTTCTGGCCTACAAAGTTTCCGTTGAGAAATAAGCTGACAGTCTTATGCAAGCTCCCTTGTAGGTAAATAACTGCTTTTCTCTTAGTGTTTTTAAGATTCTCTCTTTGTCTTTAACCTTTGGCATTTTAATTATGATGTGTCTTGGTGTAGGCCTTTTGGGGTACATTTTGTTTGGCACTCTCTGCACTTTCTGTGCTTGTATGTCTATTTCTTTCACCAGGCTAGGGAAGTTTTCCGGTATTATTTCTTCAAATAAGCTTTCAATACCTTGCTCTCTCTCTTCCTCTTTTGGTATTCTTAGGATGCAAATGTTGGTATGCTTGATGTTGTCCCAGAGGACCCTTAAACTATCCTCATTTTTTTTGGATTCTTTTTTGCTGTTCTAGTTAGGTGTTTTCTGCTACCTTATCTTCTAAATCGCAGATTCAATCCTCTGTTCATCTAATCTACTGTTGATTCCTTCTAATGTATTCTTTATTTCAATTGTTATATTTTTCATTTCTAATTGGTTCTTTTTTTATGTTTTCTATTTCCATTTTTATGTTTCCTATCTCTTCGTTGAAATTCTCACTGAGATCATTGAGCATCCTTACAACCAGTGTTTAGAACTCTGTGTCTGGTAGGTTGCTTGTCTCTATTTTGTTTAGTTCTTTTTCTGGAGCTTTATTCTTTTGGCAGGGAGGGGCATATTTCTTTCTGTCCCTATTTTGGCTGCCTTCCTTTGTTTGTTTCTATGTATTAGGCATGGCTGTTATGTCTCCCAGTCTTAGTAGAGTGGTCTTATGTAGTAGGTGTCTTGTGGGTCCCAGTGGCACAGTCTCTCTAGTCACCTGAGCCAGTGTTCCAGGTGTGTCCCTTGTGTGGGTTGTATGTGCTCTCCTGTTGTAGTTGAACCTTGGTTGCTGTTTGCATGTTAGTGGGAAGGATTAACCCTCAGGCTGATTGGTTGTGTTGGCTGTGAGTACAGTGGAAGAGCTGTTGTTCTGGGGCTGATCTTGTGGAGCAGGATTTGCTTTAGCAGGGCTCTGATGCCTGCCTACTTTGCCCCTTGGGTGTGTTGTCCTTGGAGGTGGCTGGGTAGTGCTCCGGCTCAGTCTGAAGCTGGTCACCAGGTGTGCTGGCCCTGGGGCCTCCTGGGAGGGGCCCTTCTACAGGCCTTGTTTAGTTGCAGCCTGTGCTCTGCCCAGGGCCAACTGGCATGCACCACAAAGCAATCCACAAATGGCCATCCCCTGCGTTGGGTTGAAGTTGCCTAGCAGAGGCTAGGCTTTGAACTGACTCTGGCTGCCATCAGTGCTGGGTTTGGGGCAGCTTAGCAAGAGATATGGGCATGCTGAGGCCAGATAGTGCTTATTTGGGGTTTGTGATCCTTTGTGAGATTTTAGGAAAGTTTATGGCATGAGCCAAGACAGGCTGCTTGTATGGAAAAGCCACTGGAAATGGCTTGCGGGGGTTGGGCCCGCAAGTTGGGTGGGGCGGGATATCTGGGAATCACCAGGGTGGGGCGAACAGTGATAGCCAGGTTGATGGAGATTCAGATATGGTGCTCCCCTAAGTTTGTATGTTGGGAGGAAAGAGAGTTCAACAAAGTAACAATGGATTCTGCCAGCTCCTCCATCCATCCGAGAGAAAGCTGCCCTGCATCCTTCGAACTGAAGCCAAACAACTCAGTTCCTTCCCGTATATTCCTGGAACATTTCAAGCTGCTGCCCCAGTGCTGGAGCTTGGACTGAGTTTATCAGTGAGTCTGTGCGTGGTCCCTTTAAGAGGAGTTCCTGGAATTCCAGTCACTCTTCATCTCACTCAGCTACAATCTCTGCTGGGGACTTCTTTTCCTGGCAACGGAACCCTGGGCTGGGAAGCCTTACCCCCCATGAGGGACTTCTGCAGCTGAGATATTTCTCCCAATTTTTAACCACCACACACGGATGTGGGACTAGCCTGTCCCACGTCTCCACCCTTCTTATTATTCCTGGTGTAGTTTCCTCTGTATGTCCTTAGTTGTAGGACCTTTGTTCAGCTGGACTTCAGGCCATTCTCAGTGATGGTTGTTCTGTAGTATAGTTGTAATTGTGATGTGGTCATGATAGGAGCAAGCCCATCATTTACCTACTCTACCATCTTGACCTGAAATGGTATCTCAAACTTATGTTAAATGGTCTGTTTTTCAATCATGTGTCAGTTTTTGCTTCATGTATTTGGGTCTTTGGTTTTAATTGTGTATATATTTATAATTATTGTATCTTCCTCTCATATTGACCTTTTTATTAATATTATCATAAAAATGTCTCTTAGTGTCTAGTAATATTTTTTGTCTTAAAATCAATTTCAGCTGATAGTAATATAGCCACTCAAGTTCTCTTGTGGTTACTGTTTGCATGGTATATCTTTTCTATCCTTTCACTTTCAGCCTCTTTGTGTTTTTGGATTTAAGGTATGTGTCTCTTGTAAACAGCATATAGTTGGGTCTTTTTATCCAGTTTGACAATCTCTGTGTTTAGTCCATTTATATTTATTGCAGTTATAAAAAAGTTTATTTATGAGTAGCTATTTTGCTATTTGTTTTCACTATGTTTCATGTCTTTGTTGTTCTCTTTCTTTCTATATCAAATATGTGTAAGGTACCATTTTAATTCTTTTTGGTTTATAAAATGTATTTGAGGGTTTTTAATTCATTGCTGAAGGATTATAGTATGCATCTTAACTTCATACAGTAACTTCAGATTACTAACCTAATTCTGCTAAAATATTGAACCTTTGCTTCAACCTCAGTCTATTACCTCTCCCCTCCCTTTGTGCTATTGTCATATTTATTGCTTCTATAGATTTTTTTTAAAGCTTTTTATTGGGGAATTTGGGGATGGGAACAGTGCTGGGGAATTGGGGGAAGGGGAACAGACAAGTTGCTGTTGTTTTGTTCTTCACTCTAGTTGTGGAGGACGTTGCTTCACTGGCCCAAGTTGGCACCATCATTGCGCTCTTCCCAGGCGAGGCAGATCAG
>NW_017731526.1:1492208-1508553 GCF_001890085.2 Hipposideros armiger | reverse complement strand
CTTAGCTGTGGAGGGCAGTGTCACTGGCCCTCATATGTGGGATCTGAACCGGGGCCCTCTGGCGTCCCAAGCCAGTTCTTAACCATTGCGTCACTTGGCCAGCTCTGCTCCTATATATCTTATAAACCCAACAATACAGCATTATAGTTATTGCTTTATAGATTCTTAGGTCTTTTAAAGACATTAAGAGAGATGTTGGGAAATAGATTTATATACTTTTAAAAATATTTACCCACATATTTTCATTTCTGGTGCTCTTCATTTCCTCTTGTGAATTTGAATTACCATGTTGTGTCATTTCTTTGCAGCCTGAAGGATTTGCATTATTGTTTCTTTAAGGCATGACTGCTGTCTCCATTGTTTTCTAATGAGAAGTCAGCCTTTAATGATACTGGTTTATACCTGTGTATGAGTCATTTTTCTCTTGCTGCTTTCAAGTTCTTCTTTGTCTTTCAACAATTTAACTGTGATATGTCTAAGTGTGATTCTCTTTTCTTTATCCTATTTGCAGTTCATTGAGCTTCTTTGATGTATAGATTAATGTTTTTCATTATATTTTGAAAATTTTAACCATTTCTTCAAATATTTTTCTGCCTCTCCTTTTCCTTCTAATATTCCCATTACATATATTTTGAGTTAGTTAATGTTGTCACACAGGTCTCTGAGTATTCATTTTCTACAATTTTTTCACCTCTGTTCTTCAAATTGGATAATTTTTATTAATTTAGCTTTAAGTTCACTGGTTCTTTCTCTGCCATTTTAAATCTTTTGTTGAGTCCCTCTAGTGAATATTTTTATTTCAGTGATTGTAGTTTTCAACTCCAGAATGTCTTTCTTTTTCTTAAATTAAAAAAAAAAATCTATTTGTTGAGATTCTCTACTTGTGGGGTATTATTGTCATACTTGAATTCTGTAAGCATGGTTCTCTTTAGTTTTTTGACTGCTTTGATGTCATTGTCTGCTGAGTCCAGTACATGGGAACCCTGAAAGACTATTGCCTGATTTTTTCTTTCCTTAGTATGAGTCAAATATTTCTGGGTTTGTTTTGTATGTTTCACAATTTTTATTGAAAACTGTATAATTTAGATAATATATTGTAGCAACTGTGGATTCTGATTGCACCCTCCCTGCCCCTAAAGCTTGTCATTGCTGATTTTTGTTTGTTTAATAACTTGCCTAGAGTAAATCTGTGAAATCAGTTTGTCATGTCACACGTGAGAACAAATGTCTGCTCAGTTTATTATTGTTGTTATTTTTATTTTTAAGGATGGCTGCCCAATAGTTACCCTTTATGTCAGCCAATAATTGGTCAGAAATTGTGTTTAAATACAATTTGAGCCTTTTCTTTCTGTAAGTAAGGCTTTTTCTTTCTGCCGACAGATCTGTGTGTAGATTGGGGAGTACATTCACAGTTCAGACATTTTCAGGTTTGTCTCAGTTTTCATGTTCCTCTGAGACTTCTTGTGTCTCTAGCCAGGAACGAGTGGATAGTTTAGGGTCTCTCAAATCTCTGCTGCATATGTATGCAGTCTCTGTTCTTCCACGAATACATGGAGGGTTTATCAAGCCCATCTATTACTGTCTCTCCTCTTTTGTTAAGTCTTCTGCTAATCTGCCAGTCTGCTTGTTTCTTGCTCTCATTGGGACTACAACTTCATACTCACTTGGACAGCTTCAGAATTTTTCATTTCAATTCTGGGCATAGGTTTTCTGCTCTTCACTCTGAATCAACTTAGCCCTTCTCTCTCAGAGTAACTGCTAGTTTTCCTGGCCTGTTCCAACTTCTTAGAACTACTACATTGACTTAACTAATGGGGGAGAAAGAGTAATGGGAACTGGCTAAGGAAACAGTGCCACAGACTTCTGCTGTTCCTAAGGTCAATATATTTTCATGAATAGATACTTCTCAATTTATTGTATGCTTTGGGTCAACTTCCAATAATTTGAGATGATTGTTTTTGATAGCTTTTTTTTCCAGCTATAATTTTGCTTTTGCAGAGAGGGTTTTCCAAATTCTTACTCCATCATGCTGGAAGCTTCCTTTTGGTGTTTTTTGAAAGGTTTATTTATGTGGTTTTTCATACAAAGACATACATAATGTTCCATGAAAAGGATATTATTTTAAAGTTCATTTTAAATTTGTTTTCTAAGACATTACATTTCAGTTCGTCTAATGAAGATTGTAATTAAACAGAAATGTAATCTTTTTATTGTTGCAGATTTCAAGTTTCACCTATAAAGACAGGAATGAGGAATACAAAAGACAGTTCATACATCTACCTGATACAGAAAAGCTGATAGCAGGTAAAAAAGACAGGAAGTTGCAAAAAAAATTGTACTACCTCATTATCAAAATAGATCTCATGAGTGACAATGTTATAAAAAATTTCAACCTTTGTGCTAGATAGAAAATATTTCTCAAGATAAGCGCATGTTTTCATTCATAGTTAGACAATGTAAAACTAAGTTATAATTTGAGGAGGAGTGATTTCTGACTTATAAAAATATTAAGTATTGACTAAGAATATAGAACTAAAGGGAAATGATTTGTCACAATTTCTTCTAGTGCTTATTTCATATGGTTTTGTAGGGAAAATTTAAATTTGATGTTCAGTTTATATTATTTTTCCCCAGAAAAATGTACTCCTTACCAGATTATAGAGCAATTTTATAGAATTTTCTAGGGTTATATTATTACTCATATAATATTTCAGATAGATTTTTTTGGGAAATAGACTTTAAGAGGACAAATGTAGTCATTTTTCTTACAAAAGTGCCTTATTTTTAATATAAGCTTAATATAGATACTTTATGATAAAAATATAGAACTATGTTTTAGTGTATATTTTATTTAAACCATTTATTCATAGAACTTTCTCATATTTCTGATACTGTTGGGAAATATTCAATACAACAAAATTGAATTTCTAGATAGTTCAGCTCAGTACTTTAAAAATTATAATAATGAAGGGCCAGCTGAGTGGCTCAGTTGGTTAAGAGCTCTCTCAAGAGTTTGAGCTCTGAGCAACAGTGGTTCGAGTCCCGGCCTGAGCCTAGCAGCCGTTGAGCGGCCAACAGGTAGCAGGATGGTTCAGCTAAAAAAAAAAAAAAATTATAATAATGAATTAAAACAACTTTTAAGAACATTTGAAAGGAATATATTCTCATGATAAAATGTTCAAGTACTATAAGAAGGCATATAGTGAAAAATGAGTGACCCTTCTAACAAGGATCACTCCAACATTCTTCTGGTGATAATCACTTTAAATAATTTCTTATGTATATTTCCAGAAATTTTCTGTATGCACTTCAAAGGGAATATGCACATATTCCTAACAGAACTTAAGTGGGAGCACTCTGTGCTTACTGTTTGAATATGTTTAGAGCTTTCTATTAGCACTACTTAGGATCCACTTCATTCTTTTCATGGTTGCCTGGTATTCAATTGAATGAATTTTGCACCATAATTTATATAACAAATCCCCTATTGATGGACATTTTGATCGCTTCCTGTCTTTTACTATGACTACTAATGTTACATTGAATCTTTTTGTACACTTGTTTTATCATACATATGCACACATAGGATAAATTCCATGGTGGAATTTTGACAAAAAGGTAATGAGCATTTAAAGTTTATTGTTGCCAATTTACAACCCAAAAAGGCTGCACCAGCTTGTATTCTCATCAGCAGTGTTTGTAGTAAGTCCCTGTTTTGCCACAACTCACAAACTTTGCTTTAGCAAAATTTGGTATTTTGGAATGCTACATAATCATTGTTTAAATATGCATTTCTTTAATTATGAAGGAGGTTGAACATCTATTTATATGTGTATAAACCATTATCTCTTTTTCTGTGAAGCTTTCTTTTCATAAACTTTGCCCAATTTTTATAGTGGCTGTTTTTTTGTTAACTTGAAGTAGCTTGTTAGATGTTTAAAAAATTAGATCTTTTCCATGTGTGTAGGAAAGAACAAAGCTGGAAGACACACACTACTCGATTTTAAGGCTTATGCTGAAGCTAGAGTAATCAAGACAGTATGAGACATGCTAAAGGATAGACACTTCAATTAATGGAACAGTAAAAAAAGCCCACATAAAAATTCATACAAATATTGTGAACTGATTTTTGACAAAGGTGCATATTTAATGGAGAAAAGTGAACCTTTTCAACAAATGATGCAAGAGGCTTATTTTACTTTTAAAAAGATTCACACACATCTCAAAAGACAATACTCTAAGAAAAGGAAGTGGGGGTCTTTTTCCCTTTTTGCACCAGAGAAAATTAATTTTTTTCTTTTTTTTTTCTCCAAGATTTTTATTGGGGAATTTGGGGATGGGAACAGCACTGGGGAATTGGGGGAAGGGGAACAGACAAGTTGCTGTCCTTTTGTTCTTCAGTCTAGTTGTGGAGGATATTGCTTCACTGGCCCAAGTTGGCACCATCATTGCGCTCTTCCCGGGTGAGGCAGATCAGTCGCTGGCTTCTGGATGGCCACTCACTGTGGCTGCTGGCCGCTCACGCTGGCTGCTGGCTACACACAGTAGCCCATGGCAACCCACTGCAGCAGGGGCTGCAGCCTATGCCTTCTCCGGTGACTCTGGACAGCCCAGCTCCGGGTTGAGCTGTTGTTCAGCACCTTAGCTGTAGAAGGCAGTGTCACTGGCCCTCATATGTGGGATCCGAACCGGGGCTCTCTGGCATCCCAAGCCAGCTCTTAACCAATGCGCCACTCGGCCGGCCCAATTTTTTTCTTTTTCAATTTGTATTTACCCTTACAGTTTTCTTAGGTAAAAAGCAAACAAAATAACACCAAAAAATGTAAAATATAAAAAATGAGAATGATTATCGTTTGTATTTTAAATATTAAATCTGAAAGCAATCCTAAAAATGTTGTCCCAAAGTCTCTTTTAAGCAATGTTAGCATTACTGGACTCCAAAAGATAATTTCTGCTAGAAAAGAATACTTTCATATATATATTTGCTGAATGCTTAATTAAAAACACATTCTTTTAATTCATCTTCCTTATGGGTAAATATGCCTAAGTTCCTTGGTAAAACTAAATAGTACATCTTGTTTATTTAAATATGTGCACAGTACTTACTATGCAAGCTTACTGTAGAGATATATGGTGCTGATATACTCCATTTGTATTCTGATAACATTTTATACATATTTCTATTATATCTTTGTTAGACTATAGTTAGTAAAATAGTCTTTGAGATGGAGCCATTTAATTGTGCCAAAATTGATCTTGTAATAGCTAGTAAGTTGATGTTAGCACATGCATCAAAATGACCTTTATTGCTTATTGAATTTACTTAATTTTATTCTCACTTTCTAGTAATCAATTATAAAGTTATAAAATCCATAAAACAATTTTTCATAAACATTATTTTCTTATTCCATTTTATTTTTTTATTTTGATTTTTTTAAAGTTTTTATTGGAGAATTGGGGGGATGGGAACAGCGCTGGGGAATTGGGGGAAGGAGAAAAGACAAGTTGCTGTCATTTTGTTCTTCAGTCTAGTTGTGGAGGACGTTGCTTCACTGGCCCAAGTTGGCACCATCATTGCGCTCTTCCCGGGCGAGGCAGATCAGTCGCTGGCTTCTGGACGGCCGCTCACTGCGGCTGCTGGCCGCTTACGCTGGCTGCTGGTTACATACGGTAGCCCATGGCAACCCACTGCCACAGGGGCTGCATCCTATGCTGTTGCCGGCGACTCATGGCAGCCCAGCTCCAGGTTGAGCTGTTGTTCAGCATCTTAGCTGTGGAGGGCAGTGTCACTGGCCCTCATATGTGGGATCCGAACCGGGGCTCTCTGGCATCCCAAGCCACTTCTTAACCATTGTGCCACTTGGCTGGCCCTCTTATTCCATTTTATATGAATCAGATTGCTAATGTGACTCAAATCAGGTAGAATGTTGCCTTCTGAAATGCTGATAATTACATGTGTTTATCAGTAGGAAAATTGGGAGCAAAAAAAAAAGTAAAATCTTTTTCTTTTAAAAAGTTTTTTGCATTTTTTGCATAGGATATATTGCTAGGAAGACATTTTATACAAATTAAATTTTATTGAGGTACAAGTTTATTAAATAAAAATACACCTATTTTGGGGAATACATTTTTAAGATTACTGAAAAAAGTCTGTCAATCTATATTAAATAGTCTTCAGTTAAAATAATCAAGTTGGTTTCTATACTTTGAACATAGTTAATGTAAAGTAATGCAGTGGCTTTCATAGTGTGGTCCATAGGTCAGCAGTGTTGGCATCATCCGGGAGTTTGTTTGACATGCAAACTCTTCACCCCACTCCAGACATATTTAATCAGAAACTCTGGAGGAGAGACCTAGCAATCTGTCTTTTAATAAGTCTGCCAGATATTTCTGATCTGAAATTTGGGAAGCATTAAATTAATAAAATGTTTCAGTGGTTTAGATAAAAATTTCAGGACAACTCGAGGTGACCTTGAGCCTCATCCCTGTTTTTGAGATTCATACTAGTAAATGAGTAACTTAAGCTGCTTAATTATTTACTAAGGTTTTTTATTTGGTGGTATCTCAGTTTTGTTTTGCTGAAGGAAACATTTTAAAAGAGTGAATTACTTTGCTCAATTTTTAGTATTTGCTTAGAAATTTAACGTGACTAAGTTTAAATATTTTGAGGTTCATAATCTCAGTAACTTTTTCCTAAAATTGCTAATCATTTTATATAGTTTTAAAATTTAATCAGTTTAACTAAACCTCCTTACAGCAGCCCTTTCTATCTTGTATTATTGGTAATTTAGCAATACTATTTACATTAGCGAAAGAGCCAGATCTTAATCTTGGTATTAACGTGTTAGTAGGCAGTGGCATTTACGAGAACACTCTTGATTTTGTTGGTTTAGTGCTGAGGTGGAAAGGATCAACTTTGAAAAAAACTAAAAAATATATACAATTTTGGAGTCATACTTGTTCCCTCACTCACTCTTGTCCACCATCTAATTAATCGCCAATTCCCCATCAGTATTAACTTAGTATCTCTGTATCTAACTACTTCTTTCTCTTAATACTATTATCTCCTGGTCTGAGCCACCAACAGTTTTCCCCTGAATTTCCAACTGATTTATCTGAATCCATCGAACAAGGTGGTCTTTAATAAGATACATCTGATCATGTCCCTTCCATTTAAAACTCATCAATGACTTCTCATCAAGTCCATAGTCTACCATGGCTGGAGACCCCTTATATGATCTAGCTTCTCCAGATTCTGTAGTCCAGTGATATCTTTGTGTAGTTTCTCAAATGTGCTATTTCTTTTTTTTCTTTTTTTTTTTTTTTAGCTGAGCTATCCTGCCACCTGTTGGCAGCTCAGCGGCTGCTCAGCTCGGGCCAGGAATTGAACTGCTGTTGCTCAGAGCTCAAACTCCTGAGCGAGCTCTTAACCAACTGAGCCACTCGCCCGGCCCTATGTTTCTTTTTACCATGGGGCCTTTGCTCATACTGTTCCCTCATGGTCCGGCTGACCTTTTATTGACCTTTAGATCTCAGTTTAAAGATTACTTTTTCTGGAAAACTTTTCCTGATACGCTTTCTCCCTGCCCCATCCCCCATACCTATGTATGTCTTGTTATATTCTCTCATAGCTTTCTCTATGCTTTTGCCATACTTATTTTTGTATTTATTATCATTATTGTATGTTTTCTCTTCTAGACTGTGTTCCATAGGACAAAATCCATTTTTGGTAACCCTAGTGTGTATGGTGCACAAAGAATATGAATGAATGAATGAATGTATGAACTAATGAACAAAGAGTGATGTCTTTCCTTGTATTAAAATAGTATAAGATTTATTAAATTGCCAGATTTTTGTGACTAAGCTGTTCCTTATTTTTTGTATGTAGATTATGCTTGTGCTCTTCAGAGGGACATTTTGCTTCAGGGACGACTATACCTTTCAGAAAACTGGCTGTGTTTCCATAGCAACATCTTCAGATGGGAAACTACAGTAAGACATGTTTTGATTTGATTTGTTGATACAGATAATTGCATAGATAGAAATGTATACAGGCCTCCTAAAAACAATGTACTTTAGATTCTAAAGTAAATTTATATATATTTGTATACCTATATTCATATATGTAAATACAGTATATTTATGTGTTGTAGAAGTGTGTAATATATTTTTCTTAATACGTTGAGCTCTATTTGTATATACTTAATACAGTTTGAAAAAGAGATTTCAGATTGAAAAAAGCTTAAATATACATCCTTTTGACTGCCAAAATGATGTCTAAACTGACAGACTGAGGTGTGTGTGTGTGTGTATGTGTGTGTGTG
The DNA here is from genome assembly GCF_001890085.2 of Hipposideros armiger. NCBI lineage: Eukaryota > Metazoa > Chordata > Mammalia > Chiroptera > Hipposideridae > Hipposideros > Hipposideros armiger. The sequence goes on along the minus strand of NW_017731526.1, from coordinate 1,500,229 downwards.
TATGTGAAACATGAACACCACATGTCTTTTTACACTTTATCCTAATGTTAGAGATAGAAGCTGATGGGGAAAATTACTGAGGGGAAGAATGTCTGACTGCTTACCCTGTTTTTCTCAGAGAATTCAAGCATGTGCTTATTATTATTATTAACTCCTTCAGGTTTTCGACTGAATAGTCCAGATTATGTTGATGAAATACTGGGAATTTTGTGTTTATATATATATATATATATATATATATATATAATATGTATATATATGTATGTTTCTGAAAAATCCATTTTGCAATTTTTCATTCTTTTGTGTGTTTAGATTTCTATTGCTTTAAAGAATATAACCTTCATGACCAAAGAGAAAACTGCTCGACTCATCCCAAATGCTATCCAGATCGTTACAGAGGGTGAAAAGGTGAAAAACTTTTGTGCCTTTGCCTTTTTATATAACGTGGAGAAAATCTGCCTCATACTGGTCATCAGTGTTGGGAATATAGGGAATATCTAACTGAGATACATTGTATTTAAATAGTAGATTTTCATGTACTTAAATACTTATTGACAATTAACTTTAAATGACTACTAGCATTTTTTTTTGTACTTTATAGTTTTAAGAGAACTTTCTCCCATATTTTTCATTTCTTCATTATAAGAAGTAGGTAGGGTAAGTGTTAGCAAAACATCCTTATTATTTTATTATTTTTAATACTCCAATTATTGCATAATTATTTTTTAGTCAATAATGGTTGCATAATAGCAACTAAAAAAAACCAAATGGCTCTGGTGAACAGAGATTTGGGTACATACACATATACATATAATCATTATAATTTTTTTAGGATGGCAGTTATCTTTAACTGCTATCATTTTTATTCTTCTCCTATAGTATCTGTCAATTCTTAGTGGGGATATATGAAGAATCTTTCTAGACCCACCTGGAAAAATGATTAGGGCTCTGTGTGTGACCTTAGAGGTATAATGCTGAGAAAGAAAAAGAAATGAGGAAGAAAGGAAAAGAAGGAAAGTATGGAAGGAAATGAAGGGGAAGGAGGGGGAAGGAAATGAAAGAAAGAAAAAAGGGAAGAGAGAGGAAAGAGAAGTAAAGAGATAGAAGAGGGCAGAGAAATGCTATCATGACATTGAATAATTGTGATACTTTCAACCTTTCTCTCAAATGCACTTTAAGTTTTATTTTAGTTTTAAATAATCTCATCCTTACACAGAACTTCCAAGTACAGTACAAAGAACTTGCCCCCTCTGAACTATCTGAGAATAAAATTTCACTTTGAAGCCTCATTACCCCCTGACATTACCCCAGATATTTTAGTGTGATTTTTCAAACAAAGACATTCTCCACATAGCCACAGCATAATTATCAAAATCAAGAAATTATCATTGATCATTACCACTGTTTAATCCTCAAACCCTTTTCAATTTCCCCAATTATCCCAATAATATCCTTTGTAGCAAATAGACCCAGTTGAGAAATACATATTACGTTAGTTGGCATACTGTTTTAATTTCCTTATTCTGGAATAGTCCCTTAGTCTTTCCTTGAATTTTGTGCCCTGGACACTTTAAAAAAATCACAGGTCAGGTATTTTGTAGGCTATTCCTCAGCTGTGTTTGTCTGATATTTCCTTGTGATTAAATTTAGGTTATGCAGTTTTGGCAGAAATAGCACAGAAGCGATGCTCTGTTCTTTCCATTACATCCTATCAGATGACACATGATCAGTTTCTGCCATTACTGGTGATATTCACTTTGATCACCTAATTAAGGTGGTATCTGCCAGACTTGACTGTAAAGTTAGTCTATTTTCCTTTGTAATAATGTTTTGTGGCAAGCTACTTTGAAACTATCTAAATATACTATTCCTCATCAAATTTTAAATCTATTCATTGATTTACTTATATCAGTATGACCTCATGGTTTCTTGTTTTGTTCAATAAGTTATTCATTATTATCATTATTTATTTTGATGCTCAAGTTGTTCCAAATTTGGCCAATGGAAGCCCCCTCAAGTTGGCTCTGGTGTCCTTTTGACTATTCTCAGCACTGTTTGAGCATTTCCTTGCTTTTTGGTACAAGATGTTACAGGCTTTCCCTGCCTCAGCCCTGGAATCAGTCATTGCTCCAAAAAGTCTTGGTTTCTTTTAGGGGAGACTGATATTTAGAAGCCAGTGTGTTCATTGCTATTGGGGCATCACTGTTCCCGAGACCTCTAAGTGGGCAGAACATATATATATATATATATATATATATATATATATATATATATACACACACACACACACACACACACACACACACACACACATATACACTCACACACGCATACACATATGGTATATGTATATATATATGATATATATATATATTACATATAATTACATATACATATACATACTACACACACATATATACCCACTTATAAATCAGTGTTTATCTAGCTATCTATCATCTATCTGTGTATGTATCATAAACCACAAATTCACACCAATAACTCTTAATTCCTACCCAATACCACAGAGTTCATTTTTGATTTCTCCCTTTCATATTTGTAACTACCTTCCGTTACTATGAGAAACCAGGCTTCCATTATCCTTAATACGTTTACTTATTTGATCAGTTGGCCTGTATGGAACCAACCTTCATCTCTTCTTCCACTGCCCCCACATGGACGCCCTTTCACCTGACTTGGTTTCTGACACTTCCCGTCAGGCTCTTGCCCATCCCACTGTGACGTAGATGCTCTCACCATGTAAAAGCTTTCCTCACACTGCTTGGGCTGACACTGCGAGCCAGCACCTTCCCTGTGTTCACTTTACCCTGCACCAGCTCACCCCTCTATAGGGATGCCCTCTGTTCTCTGCCTTTGCTCTGACATTCTGGGCCAGTCTTTCACTGTGTGTGGTCACCCTTCCTTCTGTCATTGTGTGTAGTCACCATCCCCACCCTGCTCAGCCTCTGACTCATCCGCACTCCACTGCCCTCCTAGACTCTGTCACACCATGCTGCCCTCACCTGCTCTGGCTCTGATGTGCCTCTGTAGGCTGCCTCTGTGCGTGGCCATACTCTTCACCATGCCAGTGCTTTGAGACCCACACCTGGCTACCCCGTACATGGTCACTCTGCTTAGGCTCTGATTTGTGCCCCTCATGCCGTTCTTGTTCTAACACTGTGCTCCTGACCACTCCCATGTGTAAAGGCCCTTCTTTCCCACATGGGCTTTAACACTCTGCATAGGACAACCTCCTCATTGTTTTGTGGGTCTGATACCCTCCTTTGGGCTACTGCAGCTCCTCTACCCCTACCCTCACCTGTAGTGTGGATGCCTATGTTTCTCTGTTCCACCAACAGCTTTAGGGCTGAACTGTTCAGGAAGGGAAGAATAGCTAAAATAAACATTAATTTTATAATTAACACATGTATACATTGCATTGCTTAACAAAATCATCATACAGTTCTTAAACATCTTCTTTTCATGCCTACAGTTCCTAATCCTATTCCTTTCTTAGAGGCAAACACTGTTATCAGTTTGGTATGTATCTTTTCAGACCTTTCAGACCTTCTTCCTTTTTTATTTACTCACAGACACACACACACACACACACACACACACACACACACACATATACACACACACATAATGTAATATATATTATATGCGTGTAATATATATACTACATATGTTATTATATATATGCATATATATAAACATATAGTTTTGCTTTGTTTTTAAAGTAAATGCTTTCTTACACATGTTCTTTTGTTCTCCTTTCTTAAAAAAGAACTTAACATTATCTCTTGGAGTCACAGTTTAGAATATATAGATAGACATATCTCTGTTTGTTAAAGTGCTATATAGTATTTCACAGAATGGATTTACCGTGTTTTCCTTGACCATGAGTTCATTTCCAATGTTTTGTTATTACAAACAGTGCTGCAATGAATAGCCTTGTTTCTATAGGCCATTTCTCATTTATATAATGGAATTTCAGGGTCAGGCATTTTAATTTTAATTATGATACCTAGCGTTTGCTGAACATACTTGTTCTAGACACTGTCTTAAGTTCTTTATATATATTTTTTCATTTACTCCTCAAAAATATTTTCTACTATTATTATTCGCATTTTGCAGAAACTAAAGAAAAGAAAAGTGAACCAAAGTCATAGAACTGAGTGGTAGAGTCAGGACATGAGCCCAGGCAGTTGAATTGCAGAGACCCTGGTCTAACTACCTCTCCATATTGAATCAGTGATCTCTTTTTCTAGCATTATGGGGGGAAAAATCTACATTACTAAATATTAATTCTGCCATACTCTGTGATTAAAGGAGGGTTAATCATGGTACTTTTAGTTGTTTTAGGTTCTAGCATATGTTTTGTGCCCCAGCAGCTTAGAGATATCATTATCCAGAACTCCTCCCAAATGAAGGTTATTATTGAACAAAGATTTATTAATAAATTTTTGAAGTTGGATATCTAGTAAGAGATAAAATAAAATGGTAATTTATGTAGATTATCCAGAAAGATGGGACTATTAAGGAATTGAGAATGTGGTGGTTGTATACAAGAGGGGATAACGTTGGTAATAAGTTATTTAGTTAAGCAGTGGGAATTAATAAGTGTAACACAGAGGTGAAAAAGAGACAGACTAGGAGATTTTTCTTACCTACATATCTGAACACAGGGTTGTAAGATTACTGTAATCCAAAAGGCAAAACAATTTGGTCTAAGAAAAGGAAATAGGGGACAGTAACTAGTAATCATTAGATCACACATTACATATGTAATCCTGTTTGGAAAACCTCCTAGATAAATCCCTGTTATAAAAAGTTTTGCTTTATGGAGAATATTATATAGCAAAATTTCAATTTACTAATTGGAAAATAGCACTATAACATCTTCATATGAAAAATATAAACACCCAAAATATTATTTGTTTGACATTTTATTTAATAAGTCAAACATAGAATTGAGCTTTCTCATTCCTAAAAATAACCATTCAATCATGAAAAGTCACTAATTAGGGGATCGGAAGAGATGATACACTGAGAAACTGTATTTAGTGCTGCCATTTGTCATATTTTCTCATAAAAGCCTATTTTAAAATGTTACTTTGTAAATCACTTAAATGCAGAGGAAGAGATAGGTCTAAAGGCAAACACAGAATTATAGATTGAAACATGCTAATTTTTCTTTTACAGCATTCAAAGCAAAGCAAAGTTTAATGTTCATATGGGTTTTTTATATCTATAATTAGTAGAGGTTAGGTATTTCTGGATTTTTTAGAAGACTATGATCCTTAAAATAAATATGTCTCTGAAATCCCCTGTATTTTTTCCTGTTCTTCATTTATACTTATCTCAAGTGGCTTCCAAATCATATCTCTGCAAAGTTTAGAATAAATAAAATTTTAATATTTTTCTTAAGTTTATTTAGATGGGTTTTCATAGCTAAACTATGATGAACAAAAATAACTGCTTATTTCAAGCTGCTTTCCCTAGTAAATATTGATAAAATTGTATTTTCTGTAAGATATAATTTTGAAAGACACCTTGTTCATGCACCAATTACCTGTTTTTTTTTTGTCTATTGTAGCAAAGAGTTAAACAAAAATAATATATAAATTAGGCAGTGGTCACCCACTAGTTTGCTTTGACCATAGCAAATGACAGCAGACTTTTGTGACAGATACTTGCCCCTTTTTCTAATGACACTAAAATTACCTTATTATGTTTGTTTTCAGTTTTTCTTTACATCTTTTGGTGCGAGGGATAAAAGTTACCTCAGCATCTTTAGACTGTGGCAGAACGCACTATTAGAGAAGGTAAGTGTTCATATCAGAGGCAAGTATTTGTTATAATAGCAACCTCCTAGTACATACCTAAGCAGCATTTGTGAATTGAAAAGCTTTTCATTTTTGGGCCGGCTGAGTGGCTCAGCTGGTTAAGAACTTGCTCAAGAGTGCGAGCTCTGAGCAACAGCGTCACCGGTTTGATCCCCACATGGGCCAGTGAGCTGTACCCGAGCTGAGCTGCCACTAAGCTGCCAACAGGTGGCAGGATGGCTCAGCTGGTGAGAGCACGTGCTCCTAACAACAAGGTTGCCTGTTCGACTCCCACATGGGATGGTGGGCTACACCCACCCACAACTATGATTGAACACAGTGCCTTGAGCTGAGTGGTGTGACTGGACTTGGAGCTGAGCTTGCTGCAACCTCCACAAATAAGTTTGAAGGACAACAACTTGGCTGTTCCCCTCCCCCAATTCCCCAACACTGTTCCCCTCCCCCAGTTCCCCAATAAGAAGAAAAGCTTTTTATTTTCTGGAATTAATTTTTACTAGACTATTTAAATTCCAAGAAGAAACTTGAAGCAAAACAAAATCCATAGTTACAAGTTAAGATGTTAATTGTAATCCCCAGGGTAACCACCTGGAAAATAACTTTAAAAATGTATTAAAGGAAATAACAAGAGAAATAAAATGGTACACTAGAACTATCTATTTAACACATAAGAAGTCAGCAATGGAGGAATGGAGGGGCAAAAAGATATAAGACACATAGAAAACAGATAACAAAATTACAGACATTATATTAAATCATTAAACACAAATGGATCAAACACTTCAATCACAAGACAGAGGTAGGCAGAATGAATGAAAAAAAAACCCAAAAACAAACATGATCCAACTATATGATATCTGTAAGAGACACATTGGATTTAAAGGCACAAACAGATGAAACATAAAAGGACAGAAAAATACATACCATGCAAACAATAACCAAATAGAGCTGAAATGACTGTAGTAATATCAGACAAAATAGATTTTAAGATAAAAATTAATAGAGGCAAGGAAGAATTTTTTAAAGAATGTTTTATAATAATAAAAGGATCAACCTATCTGGAATTCATAACAATTATAAACTTATATGCACCTAATAATAGAGCCCTAAAATACATGAAACAAAAACGTGCAGAGTTAAAGGGATAAATACATAATGCAATAATAGTTGGAGCTTTCAGTACCTCACTTTCAATGATGGATAGAACAACCAGGAAGATCAACAAGGAAATAGAAGACTTGAACAAAACTGTAAGCTAACTAGAACTAAAAGACATCTATGGGACCCTCTACTCAAAACAGAATACATAGAAAAACAAAGGCCTACAACCTAGATTGCTTTATCTAGCAAGGTTATCATTTAAAATTGAAGGAGAGATAAAGAGCTTCCCAGAAAAGAATAAGCTAAAGGAATTTATTACCACCAAGCCAACATTGCAGGAAATGTTAAAAGGGCTTCTTTAAGCATAAGAAAGAGAAAAACAACCTTTAAAAGGGCTTCTTTAAGCATAAGAAAGAGAAAAACAACCTAACTAACGAACACCAGGAACACAAATAACAAAATGGCAATAACTAAGCACTTATCAATAATCCCATTAAATGTAAATAGATTAAATGCTTCAATCAAAAGATATAGGGTGGCTGAATGAATAAGAAAGCAAGATCCTTGCATATGCTATATACAAGAGACTCACCTCAGATCAAAAGACACATACAGGCTGAAAATAAAGGGATGGAGTAAAATATTTCATGCAAATAGAGCTGAGAAAAAAATGGAGTAGTGATACTTATATCAGATAAAATTAAATTAAAGAATATAATAAAGGACAGAGAGGGGAACTTCATAATAATAAAGGGATCGATCCAGCAAGAGGACATAACCCTAGTAAACATCTATGCACCTAACATAGAAGCCCCTAACTATATAAAACACATATTGACAGACATAAATATGGAGATCAACAGTAACACTATCATAGTAGGGGACTTCAACACCCTGCTGTCACCAATGGACAGATCCTCCAGATAGAAAATCAATGTGGAAACAGCAACCTTAAATTACACATTAGACCAGCTGGATTTAACTGATATTTTCAGAGCATTTCATCCCAAAGCTACAGAATATACATTCTTCTCAAGTGCACATGGAACATTTTCCAAGATAGACCACATGTTA
>NW_017731526.1:1486158-1490239 GCF_001890085.2 Hipposideros armiger | reverse complement strand
CTACAGTAATCAAAACAGTATGGTACTGGCATAAAAACAGGCACATATACCACTTCATGGACAGTGTAGAGGCCTTACCATGGCACTGTACATCTGAAGCTGCCATTGAATAATATATGTCAACTGTAATTTAATAAATATATAGTTACGGAATGTGGAGTATAGTGTGGGAATGGAGTCAATGGAATTGTAATAGATATGTATGATATCGGAGGTGGGGAGCAATGGATGGGAGAGGGAGTTGTCACTTTATGAGGGGTGAAAAGGATAACTATTGCATTGTTTTGTACATCTGAAAATAATAATAATAATAATAATAATAATAATAATAATAATAAAAACAATACATAATTTTTTTCAAGTACACATGGAGTGCTCTATAGAACAGACCAGATACCAGGTCATAAAGTGAGCCTTAACAAATTCAAAAGGGTTGAAATAATACAAAATATGTTCTCTGACCACAACGGAATGAAATTTGAAATCAAAAACAGAAGGAATGGGCTGGCTGAGTGGCTCAGTTGGTTAAGAGTTCGCTTGGGAGCACCAGCTCTGAGCAGCAGGGCCACGGTTCGGATCCCACATTAAGGACCACTGACGCTGTGCCCTCTACAGCTATGATGATGAACAACAGCTCGACCTGGATCTGGGCTGATGTGAGTCGCTGGCGACAGCGTAGTCTGCAGCGGGGCTGCAGTGGGCTGCCGTGAGCTACATGAGTGACTGGCAGCCAGTGTGAGTGGCCGGCAGCCAGTGAGAGCTGCCATGAGCTGCCGTGAGTGGCTGACCAATGACCGGCGACCAAATGCCTCACCCAGGAAGAGCGCAATGATCATACCAACATTGGCGGGTGAAGCGATGTCCTCCACAACTAGACTGAAGAACAAAACAGCAATGTGTCTCTTACCTGTCTGTTTTCCAATTCCCCAATAAAATCTTTAAAAAAACAACAACAAAAATACACACAAAACAACAGAAGGAAATTTGGGAAATTCACAAAAAGTAGATATTAAATAGAACACTCCTAAATAACCAATGGGTAAAAGAAGAAATGGATGAAAGAAAGAAAAAGATATAAGGGAAATTAGAAACGACTATGAGTTAAATGAAAACAAAAACACACATCCCCAAAGTTAGAGATACAGCTAAAACAGTGCTTAGAAGGGGATTTATAACTATAAACAACTATATTAAAAAAGAAAAATGATGTCAAATCAATAATCTAACTTTCCACCTTAAGAAAGTAAAAGGAGAGCAAACTAAACTTAAAGCAAATAGAAGCAAGGAAATAATAAAGATTAGAACAGATATGAATGAAATAGAGAATAGAAAAATAGAAACAATCAACAAAACCAAAAGTTCTTTCTTTGAAAAGATGAACAAAATTAACAAACCTTTAGCTAAATTGACCAAGAAAAAAAAGATAAAGTTATTAAATTCAGAAGTGAAGTGGTAACATTACTACTGACCTTACAAAAATAAAAAAGGTTCATACTATGAAATTGTATGCTAACAAATTAATTAACCTAAATGAAATGGACAAAACTTAGAAAGTCTCAAACTATATTGAAACTGACTCAAATAGAAATAGAAAATCTGAATAGACCAATAACAGGAAAGAGACTGAATTAGTAATAAAAAATTATCCACAAACAAAGCCCAGGCCCAGATGGCTTCATTGGTGAATTCTGCCAAATGTTTAGTAGAATTGACACCAATCCTTCACAAAGTAGTCCAAAAATAAAGAGGAGGGAACACCTCCCAACTCACTATGTGGCCAGTATTACTTCATGTCAAACCAGTCAAAGAACATCACAAGAAAACTATGTTCTTTGTGTCTATGGATATAGAAACAAAAACCCTCAACAAAATGTTAGCAAACCAAATCCAGCAATATATAAAAAAGATTATATGCCAGAACTAAGTGGGATTCATACAAGGTTGATTTAACCTATGAAAATCAATCAATGTAATACACTGTATTTGTAGAATAGAGGACAAAAACTACATGGTCATCTCAATCGATACAGAAAAGCATTTGACAAAGTCCAACATCCTTTCCTGATACAACAAATAAACAAATTAGAACTATCAAGGAATTCTTTCATCTGGTAAAGGTTACAGGTAACATATTTAATGGTGAAAGACTAATGCTTTCTCCCTAAGATCAGGAACAAGACAAGTGTCCTTTCTTGCCACTTCTTTTCAACATTGTATTGAAGGTTCTAGTGAGGGAATTTAGGCAAGGAAAAAAAGTAAAAGACATCCAGATTAAAAATGAAGAAATAAAACTACCTCCATTGGAAGATGGCAATATATATATATCTATTCCTAAGGAATAGATAAAATAAATAAACTATATAAAATATAGTTTATTTTTTTTTTAANAAGTGCACATGGAACATTTTCCAAGATAGACCACATGTTAGGCCACAAAACAAGTCTCAATAAATTTAAGAAGATTGAAATCATATCAAGCGTCTTCTCCAACCACAATGCAATGAAACTAGAAATCAATTATAAGAAGAAATACGGAGAGCACACAAATACATTGAGGCTGAATAACATACTACTAAATAGCGAGTGGCTCAAAAATGAGATCAAGGAGGAAATCAGAAGATACCTTGAGACAAACAAAAATGAAAACACCACGACCCAAAATCTCTGGGATGCAGCGAAAGCAGTCCGATGAGGGAAGTTCATAGCAGTGCAGGCCTACCTAAAAAAGCAAGAAAAATCTCAAATCAACAGGTTATTCTTATACCTCCGGGAACTGGAAAAAGAACAGCAAAATAAGCCCAAAGGGAGTACAAGGAAGGAGATAATAAAGACCAAAGCAGAAATGAATGAAATAGAGACCAGAAAAACAATACAAAAGATCAACGAAACCAAGAGCTGGTTTTTTGAAAAGATAAACAAAATTGACAAACCTCTAGCCAGACTCATCAAAAAAAAAAAAGAGGACACAAATTAGTAACATCAGGAATAAAAGAGGTCAAGTGACAACAGACACCACAGAAATACAAAAAATTTTAAGAAAATACTATGAGCAACTATATGCCAACAAATTTGACAACCTGGAAGAAATAGATAATTTTCTAGAAGCATACAACCTTCCAAAGCTAACTCAAAAAGAAACAGAAAATTTGAATAGACTGATTACTATCAAGGAAATTGAATCAGTAATCAACAGGCTCCCAACAAACAAAAGCCCTGGACCAGATGGCTTCACAAGTAAATTTTACCAAACATTCAAAAAAGAATTATCACCTATTCTTCTCAAACAATTCCGAAAAAATCCAGAAGGAGAGAAGGCTCCAAACTCTTTCTGTGAAGCCAATATCACCCTGATTCCAAAACCAGACAAAGACAGTACAAAAAAGGAAAACTACAGGCTGATATCCCTGATGAACATAGATGCAAAAATCCTCCACAGAATATTAGCAAACAGTGTTCAGCAATATTTTAAGAAGATCATACACCATGATCAAGTGGGTTTCATCCCTAGTACGCAAGGTTGGTTCAATATTCGCAAATCAATTAATGTGATACACCACATCAACAAAATTAAAAATAAAAATCATATGGTCATATTAATAGATGCAGAAAAAGCATTTGACAAAATACAGCAACGATTTATGATAAAAACTCTTAGCAAAGTAAGAATAGAGGGATCGTATCTCAACATAATAAAGGCCATATATGATAAACCCACAGCTACCATCATACTCAATGGGGAAAAGCTAAAACCATTCCCCTTAAGATCAGGAACAAGACAAGGCTGTCCACTTTCTCCACTTTTGTTCAACATAGTTCTGGAAGTTCTAGACGCGGCAATTAGACAAGAAATAGAAATAAAAGGCATCCAAATGGGTAAGGAGGAAGTAAAATTGTCATTATTTGCTGATGACATGATACTATATATATAGAGAACCCCAAAGACTCCATCAAAAAACTATTGGAACTGATAGACAAATTCAGTAAGGTAGCAGGATACAAAATTAATATTCAGAAATCAGTTGCATTTGTATATACCAATAATAAACTATCAGAAGGAGAAATTAAGAAAACAGTCCCATTT
>NW_017731526.1:1405913-1482882 GCF_001890085.2 Hipposideros armiger | reverse complement strand
CGCGCCACTCAGCCGGCCCTAAAATATAGTTTTAAATAAAACTAATAACTCAGCAAGGTTGCAGAATATATTGTTGAAATATAAAAATCAATTGTATTTCTATATGCTCACAATGAACAATCCAAAAATTAAAAAAAAAAGAAGTTTGTTAACAATAACAGCAAAAAGAATAAAATACTTGGAAATAACTTTAACAAAAGAGCTATGAGACATGTATATTGAAAGCTATTAAATATTGTTGAAAGAAATTAAAGACAACTTAAGTAAATGGAAAGAATCTCATGTTCATGGATCAGAAGACTTACTGTTGTTAAGATGGTAATACCCCCAAGTTGATCTGCAGATTCAATGCAATCCCTATCAAAATTCCAACTGCCATTTTTGTAGAAATTGACAAGTGTATCCTAAAATTCATATGGAAATGTAAAGTATCCAGAATAGCCAAAACCATCTTGAAAAAGAACAAAGTTGGATGAACTATCTTGAAAGAGAACAAAGTTGGATGAATTAGTCTGTTAGGGCTTCCATAACAAAATACCACAGATTCAGTGGTTTAAAAAACAGAAATCAATTTTCTCACAGTTCTGGAGGCTAGAAGTTCAAGATTATGGTACTGGCAGGTTGAGTTTCTGGTGAGACCACTCTGATTGGCTTAAGGCCTTCTCACTGTATTTCCGCATGACTTTTCCTCTGCTCATGCACACTCCTGGTACGTCTTCCTCTTTTTATATGAATACCAGTCCTGTGGCATTAGGGCCTCACCCTCTCTCTGTCTTAGCTCAGGCTGCCATAACACATTGCCATAGACTGGGTGGCTTAAGCATCAGAAATTTATTTTCTCACAGTTCTGGAAGCCGGAAGTCTGAGATCAGGAAGCCAGCATGTTTCAGTCCTGGTGAAAACACTTCCTGATTTATCAGTTGGCCATGTTCTGTCTGTCAGCTGACGTGGGGAGAGAGAGAGCGAGAGAACAAACTCTGATATCTTTTATTAGGGGGAACTATAATCCTGTGAGAGCACCACCCTCATCACCTCATCTCAACCTAATTACCTCCCAAAGGCCTCATCTCCAAATACCATGACATTGGGAGTGAGGGCTTCAACATAAAAAAATTAGGGGGACACAGTTTAGTCCATTGTAACCTTATTTAACCTTAAATTCCTACTTAAAGTCCCTGTCTTCAAATATGGTCACATTGGGGGTTAGGGATTCAGTGTATGAATTTTTGGGGATACAATTCAGTCCATTACACTAGAGGACTTGCATTTCTTGATTTCATTGTTTACTACAAAGCTGCAGTAATCAAGACATAAACTTGTAAGTCTATGGAATAGAATTGAGAGTCCAGAAATAAAATCTTATCAACCATAAATTGATTTTTGACAAGGATGCCAAAGTAATTCAATGGGGAAAGAATTATCTTTGCACCAAATAGTGCTGGAGCAATTAGATATCCACTTTCAAAAGAATGAATTTTGACCCTTACTTTATACCATATACAAAGTATTACTCAAAATGGATCATAGACCTAAATGTAAGATCTTACATTTGAAACTCTCAGAAGAAACTGTGGGTATAAATCCTCAAAATGTTTGGATTAGACAGTGGTTTCTTGGATAAGACACCAAAAGCTTAATTGACAAAAGAAAAAAATACATAAATTGGACTTAATCAAAATTAAAAAAACTTTTGTGCTTGAAAGAGTCTATCAAGAAAATGAAAAAACAACTCATGGATTGAGAGAAAATATTTACAAGTTATATATGTTTTCAGAATATGTAAAGAACTCTTACAACTCAACAAGAATGAAACAAATAACCCATTAAAAAATAGGCAAAGGATTGTCCAAAGAAGAAATGGTCAGTAAGTTCAGGCAAAGATGCTCAATGTCATTAGCCATTAGGGAAACACAAATCAAAACCACAATGAAATACCACTTATCACCTACTGGGATGGCTCAAATAAAAAGCAAACATTAAGAAATGTTGAGGATGTGGAGAAACTGGAGCACTAGTACATTGCTCTGAAAACTATGAAAAACAGTTTGGCAGTTTCTTAAAATGTTAAGCATAGAGTTAATATATGACTCCACAATTCCACTTTTAGGTGTACAGAATTGAAAACATATGTTCACCAGAAACTTGTACTCGAATGTTCACAGCATTATTCATAATAGCCCCAAAGTGGAAACATCCCAAATGTCCATCAACTGATAAATGAACAAAATGTATATTAACACAATGAAATATTCAGCAATAGAAAGATGTGAAGTGCTAATACCTGTTACAACAGGGGTGAACCTTGAAACATTCTATGTGAGAAAAGCCAGCCCCAAAGAACACATTGTATGATTCTATTTTTATGAAATGTCCAGAATAGGTAAATTCATAGAAATACAAAGTAAATTTGTTGCCAGGGGGAGGGAGGAATGAAGAGTGACTGCTAGTGGATTTGAGGATTTGAGTATCTCTTGGGTTGATGAAAATGTTCTAAAATTAGTGGTGATAGCTGTTCAACTCTGGATATGCTAAAACCTTCTCAATTGTATACTTTTTTAAAAAGTAAAGTTTATGGTGTGTGAATTGTAGCTCAATAAAGTTGTTATTTAAAAAACTGGCTTGGGGGAGAGTAGAGATTTCCAGCTGTAAGAAAGGGTCCTTTGCAGCAGGAGCTTAAAACATGGCAGGCCTCCACCCCTCCCCCACTCCCCAGCCAAGCCGCCCGCTGGAATGACAGATTTTTGCCTCTGGGGTTCCTTGGGTGGACCGGCTTTCCAACTTCAGGGCAGCCATTGAGGGTAGGGGCTTCCCCTACTGGGATGCTTTTACTTTCTGGGTGTGCAGCGTATGTTGAGAAGTCGCCTGGACGTCCAGAGATGGACCAGACCGGGGAGAGAAGCCGGTGGAGATGGGGGGCTTGCAAAGCCCAGCCCCTCCTTCCTCGCTAAGGGAATAGACAATGCTGGCAGTGAAGCCCCAAGTCCAGGTTCTCCCAACCTCCCTGAGTCTTTCTTGGCGTTTGGGCACCCTGCCTCCCCAGAGCCCTGTGCGCATGCTCCTGGACTGGGCGCTACTCAGTGCAGGGTCCCACCGGATGCTGGGACCCTGTCTTGCAGCAGCCACCTGCGAGACTTGAGCCGCTGCACCAAGGCGTGCAGCCCCACAACTCTAGGCTACCATTCCAGGTCGTTCAACGGGAAGTTCCTTCCCCCACGACAGGCCTGCCACGTTCAGATGCATTGTCATAATCAGAGTGGGCTGCTCTTACTGGCACAGGCTGAAAACTCCAGTGTTGCCCTAGGGTGCTGGCTAACCCTACCCCTAAATGCCAAGTTTCTCGAGTGCTCTGGAAATCCCCCAGGTGCATGCCCTCATTTTAACAACGAACCAAAGACTGCTACTGCAACCTACATTGGGTTATGCACTGGTTCCGTGTTCTCCCCAAATCGGATTTATGTTTATCACACACTAGTAAGTGGGGGATACATCCTTATGAAAACAAATACCTCCAGGGAAGTCATAAACTTCAGGGTTACAGATGAGCCAAGGGAGAAACGGCTATCTGAACTTCAATGTGAAAAGAAAAAGCTCTTTGAACAATGAGAAATAAAGGGATTTCCAGGATACTTCTGAGGCCTCCATAGCTGAGAAACACTGCATCTACTCCTGGGAGTAAAATCTAACCCCCTTTCAAAAATTTCTGATGTCACCCGTGTTCTTGATGTGTACACCAAGAATATCACCATCTTTACTGTAGCTGTACATTTAAAATCTTTGGGTAATGTGGTTATCTTTAACACTGAATGTGTAACTATTTTAAGAGGACACTATGCTCTCATTTTAGTAAACAGAGTGGCGACCATTTCTACTCTGTACTAAGTCAAAAATCAATGTTTAAGTATATAGTATGTGTTAAGTACTCTAGAGAACTTAATGAAAGTTCAAGGTGAAATCTCAGTTTTAAACTGTTCTAACTGGAATTTAATTTTTATTTTTCAATTTTAGTTCACATATGGTATTATTTTATATTAGTTTCAGATGTACAGTGTAGTGATCGGACATTTATATAATGTGTGAAGTGATTCCCCCAATAAGTCTAGTATCCACCTGGCACTATAGTTATTACAAAATTATTGACTATGTTCATTATGCTTG
This sequence comes from Hipposideros armiger, assembly GCF_001890085.2. Taxonomy (NCBI): domain Eukaryota; kingdom Metazoa; phylum Chordata; class Mammalia; order Chiroptera; family Hipposideridae; genus Hipposideros; species Hipposideros armiger. The sequence goes on along the minus strand of NW_017731526.1, from coordinate 1,478,727 downwards.
TACTTTACACCCTATCACTATTTTGTAACTACCAATTTGTACTTCTTAATCCCTTTACCTTTTTCACCCAACTCCCTCAAAACCTCTCCCATCTCGTAACCATCAGTTTGTTCTCTGCATCTATGCGTCTGTTTCTGTGTGTGTGTGTGTGTGTGTGTGTGTGTGTGTGTGTGTTTGTGTTTGTTTTGTTCTTTAGATTCCACATGTAAATGAGATCATATGGCATTTGTCTCTCTCTGTTTGACTTATTTCACTTAGCATAATACCCTGTTAGGTCCATCCATGTTGTCTCAAATGGTAAGATTTCATTTTTTATGGCTGAGTGATATTCCATTATATATAACACATCTTCTTTCTCCAATCACCTATTGATGGGCACTTAGGTTCTTCCATGTCTTTGGTATTGTAAATAGCACTGCAGTGAACATAGGGGTGCGTATATCTTTTCTAATTCGTGTTTTGGATTTTCAGATAAATACTCAGAAGTGGAATTGCTGGGTCATAAGGTAGTTATATTTTTAATTTTTTGAGGAACCTCCAAACTATTTTCCATAGTGGCTTCACCAATTTGCAGCCCCAATAGCAGTGCATGAGGGTTCCCTTTTTTCCATATCCTGGCCAATACCTGTGTTTTGATTTATTGATGACGACCATTCTGACAGATGTGAAGTGATATCTCATTACAGTTTTAATTGGCATTTCTCTGATGATTAGTGATGTTGAGCATCTTTTCATATATCTATTGGACATCTGTATGTCCTTTTTGGAGAAATGTTTATTCAAGGCCTCTGCCCATTTCTAAATTTGATAGTTTTTTGGTATTGAGTTGTATGAGTTCTTTATAAATTTCGAGTATTACCCCTTATTAGATGTATCATTGGTGAATATCTTCTCCCATTCAGTGGGATGTCTTTTTGTTTTGTTGATGGTTTTCTTTACCATGCAAAAACTTTTTAGTTTGATGCAGTTCCAATGGTTTATTTTTTCTTTTGTGTCCCTTGCCCGAGGAGATATATCAGAAAAAATATTGCTGAGAACAATGTCAGAGAATTTTCTGCCTGTGTTTTCTTTTAGCAGTTTTATGGTTTGGGGTCTTATATTTAAGTCTTTAATCCATTTTGAGTTTTTCTTGTATATAGAATAAGAAGGCGGTCCAGTTTCATTTTTTGCATGTATCTGTCCAGTTTTCCCAGCACCATTTATTGAATAGACTGTCTTTACCCCAATGTAAATTCTTGCTTCCTTTGTCATAGATTAAATGACCATAAAGGCATGGGTTTGTTTCTGTGCTCTCTATTCTGTTCTATTGATCTGTGTGTCTGTTTTTATGCCAGTACCACACTGTTTTGATTACTGTGACCTTATAGTATAGTTTTTTGTTTGTTTGTTTTTTAAAGATTTTATTGGGGAATTGGGGGAGGGGAACAGTGCTGGGGAATTGGAGGAAAGGGAACAGACAAGTTGCTGTTGTTTTGTTCTTCACTCTAGTTGTGGAGGATGTTGCTTCACTGGCCCAAGCTGGTGCCATCATTGCGCTCTTCCCTGGACGAGGCAGATCAGTCACCGGCCTCTGAACGGCCGCTCACTGCGGCTGCTGGCTGCTCACGCTGGTTGCTAGCTACACATGGTAGCTTATGGCAGCCCACTGCAGCAGGGGACTGCAGCCTACGCCGTCGCCGGTGACCCACGGCAGCCCAGCTCCAGGTTGAGCTGTTGTTCAGCATCTTAGCTGTAGAGGACAGTGTCACTGACCCTTATATGTGGGATCCGAACCACGGCCCTCTGGCATCCCAAGTCAGTTCTTAACCAACACGCCACTCAGCTGGCCCATAGTATAGTTTAATATCAGGTAGTGTGATACCTCCAACTTTCTTCTTCTTTCTCATGATTGCCATGGCTATTCGGGATTTATTATGGTTCCATATATATTTTAGGATTATTTGTTGTAGTTCTGTGAAAAATGCTGTAAACATTTTGATAGGGATTGCATTGAATATATAGATTACTTTGGGTAGTATGAACATTTTAATGATGTTAATTCTTACTATTTATGAGCAAGGTATATACTTCCATTTATTTGTATCTTCTTCAATTTCTTTCTTCAATGTCTGATAACTTTCTGAGTACAGGTCTTTTACTTCCTTGGTTAAATTTATTCCTAGGTTTTTTTTTTATTTGACGCAATTGTAAATGGGATTATTTTCTTAATTTTTCTGATAGATTGCTATTAGTGTATAAAAATGTAACTGATTTCTAAATATTAATTTTGTGTTATGCTACTTTACTGAATTCATTTAGTTTAATAGTTTTTTAGTGGAATTTTGGGGTTCTCTCTATATAGTATTGTGTCATCAGCAAATAATGACAGTTTTACTCCTTCCTTTCCAATTTGAATGCCTTTTATTTTTTCTTTTCTGTTGCTGTGGCTATAACTTCCAGTACTGGGTTGAATAAAAATAGTGAAAGTGGGCATCCTTGTTTTGTTCCTCATCCTAAGGGGAATGCTTTTAGCTTTTCTCCATTGAGTATGATATATTTGTGAGTTTGTCATATATGGCCTTTATTATGTTGAGATATGTTCCCTCTATTTCCACTTTGCTGAGAGTTTTTATCATAAATGGATGCTGGGTTTTCTCAAATGCTTTTTTTGTATCTATTGATATGACCATATGATTTTAATTTTTAATTTTGTTGATGTGGTGTATCACGTTAATTGATTTGCAGATATCGAACCAACCTTGCATGCCAGGAATGAATCCTACTTGATTGTGGTGTATGATCTTTTTAACGAATTGCTGAATTTGGTTTGCTAATATTTTGTTGAGGATTTTTGCATCTATGTTAATTAGGTATATTAGCCTATAGGTTTTTGTTTTTTTTTTTTTTAAAATAATGTCTTTGTCTGGTTTTGGAATCAGGGTAATGGTGGCCTTGTAAAATGAGCTTGGGAGCGTTCCTTCCTCTTGAATTTTTGGAATAATTTGAGAAGGATAGGTGTAAATTCTTCTTTGAATGTTTGGTAAAATTCACCTGTGAAGCCATCTGGTCCAGGACTTTTATTTGTTGGGAGCTTGTTGATTACTGATTCAATTTTGTTGTAGTGATTGGTCTATTCAGATTTTCTGTTTCTCCTTGACTCAGCCTTGGAAGATTGTATGCTTCTAGGAACTTATCGATTTCTACCAGATTGTTCAATTTGTTGGCGTATAGCTGCTTGTAGTATTTTCTTAAATTTTTTGTATTTCTGTGGTGTCAGTTTTCATTTCTCCTCTTTCATTTCTGCTTTTATGTATTTGGGTCCTTCCTCTTTTTTTCTTGATGAGTCTGATTAAAGGTTTATAAATTTTGTTTATCTTTTCAAAAAACCTGCTCTTTGTTTCATTAATCTTTTCTATTGTTTTTTAGACTCTATTTCATTTATTTCCACTTTGATCTTTGTTATTACCTTTCTTCTAATCACTTTACTGTTCTTCTTCTAGTTTCTTTAAGAGTAAAGTTAGATTGTTTATTTGAGATTTTCCTTGTTTCTTGAGGTTGGCCTGTATTGCTATGAATTTCCCTCTTAGGATTGCTTTCTCTGTGTCCAACAGATTTTGAGTCATTGTGTTTTCATTTTTATTTGTTTCAAGTTATTTTTCTTGATTTCTGCTTTGATCTCATTGTTAATCTATCCATTGTTTAGTAGCTTCCATGTGTTTGTGTGTTTTTCAGTTTTGTTTTATTTTTTTGTTTTATTTTGTAATTGATTTCTTGTTTCATACCATTGTGGTCAAAGAAGATGCTTGATATAATTTCAATCTTCTTGAATTTATTGAGACTTGTTTTGTGGCCTAACATGTGGTCTATTTTGGAAAATGTTCCATGTGCACTTGAAAAGAATGTATATTCTGCTGCTTTGGGGTGGAATGCTCTAGAAATAATCAATTCATTCTGGTCTAGTGTGTCATTTAAGTCTGATGTTTCCTTGTTGATTTTCTGTCTGGAATATTTGTCTATTGGTGTCAATGGGGTGTTAAAATGCCCTGCTATTATTGTGTTACTGTCAATCTCTCCTTTGATGTTGGTCAATATTTGCTTTATATATTTAAGTACTCCTTTGTTGGGTGCATAGATGCTTACTAGGCTTATATTCTCTTGTTGGATTGATCCCTTTATCATTATGTAATGTCTTTCTTTGTCTTTTATTATAGTCTTTGTTTTAAGGTCTATTTTGTCTGGTATAAGTATTGCCACCTTAGGTTTTTTTTTTTCATTTCCATTTGCATGAAATATCTTTTTCCATCCCTTTACTTTCAGTCTATGTGTGTCTTTTGATCTGAAGTGGGTCTCTTATAGACAGCATATGTATGGTTCTTGTTTTCTTACCTGTTCAGCTACTCTATGTCTTTTGATTGGAGCATTTAATCCATTTATATTTAAAGTGATTATTGATAGGTACGTAGTTATTGCCATTTTATTATCCATATTTATGTTCTCCCTCCCTTTTTTCTTCTTAAAGAGGTTCCTTTAACATTTCTTGTAATGGTGGCTTGGCAGTAATTTTAAACATTGTAGAATTCATCTAAAAAGGAACTAGAAAGCAAAACAAAACAACCCTTCTTTTATGTTCCTAGTGATTCTTGAAGAACTTCATTTATTTATTTTTTTAACATAATACCTATAACAATAGCAACTCCCACTTATGAGGTATTAGGTGCCAGGCACAGTGCTAGGTGCTTGGTATAGTTTTATATTGTCTGTAATTTTACAAGCCTCAATTGCCTCTAGGTTTTAAAGTGATAAAGCCACATTGGTTAGTTTTCTTGATCTTTTGTAATACTATTTTAAAAAAAAATGAAAAAAGCAAAATCCATAAAATACACAGCATATCTACAAAATTCTGTAAAACAACAGAAGTCATTTGAATAACACATTTTATATATATTCAAAATATTTTTAGAGAATATAAGTTCAGAATATTATGTTTGTTTGCTTGTAATTAGGGAATCTGAGAGTAAAAGTAAATATGTCTTACTTTGCTTAATTCTTACATGAGATGGCCTTAACACAAATTAATCTAGAAAAAAAGATTCTATTAAAGCATATGCAACAAAATGATTTTAAAATTGTGTGTATGTGTGTGTGTGCATGTGTGTGTGTGTGTGTATGCTTTATTTCTTTAATAAAATAAATTCACAATAGGGGAAAAAAGCTGGAGGCAAATATGGTGCCTTTGAGAAAGAATGTTTTTTGTTTTTTGTGGTTTTTTTTTTAATTGGGGAATTGGGGAGGGGAACAGTGTTGGGGAATTGGGGAGGGGGACCAGCCAAGTTGTTGTTCCTCAATCCCAGTTGTGGAGGGCGCCAGTCGCCATATGGCTTCACGTTCGCAGCTCATGGCCTCTGAGCTCAAGGTGCTGTGTTACAATCTTAGCTGTGGGTGGACGTAGCCACCATCCCATGAATGAGTCGAACCAACAGCCTTGTTGTTAAGAGCGCATGCTCTATCCATTGAGCTATCTGGGTGGCAGCCCAGCTCAAGGTGCCAAGTCCAGTCCTAGTTGTGGGTGGGCATAGCCTACCATCACAGCTCAGCTTGGGTGTAGCGTCACTGGCCCATGTGGAAATTGAACCAGCAGCCCCATTGCTCAGAGCTTGCGCTCCCAAGCCAACTCTCAACCGACTGAGCCACTTGACCGGCCCAAAAGAATGTTTTCAAAAGTACATTTTTTTCATTCATAAGTTTTCGCTGTTGCGTTGCTTCAGAAAGGACAGTTTATTTCAGATAGTTGACTTAATGTAACATAAGTCCTCAATATTTAGACATGTGTTTAAACTGGCACTATGGTCATTTATGTAGTAATTTATAACACTTTAGTTCACAAATTTAGAGTTTAGCACCCTTTTTCTAGACATTGAGCACCTGGGATTTGTGAAGCCAGAGGACAGTGGCAGCTCCATTCTTTGATTTAAACCATTGATGTTTTCTGTTTTATGTAAAGAACTGTGCAGCCATGGTTTAAGAGAACTGTGCAGCCCTTCCCCACCACCCCCCTCAGGCTATTTTGTTTAAGCCCCACCCCCACATCCATGTTCTATACCAGAGCCAAACTGTCTTGCCACCTGTTTTTGTATAATTTGCAAAGTAGGAATGGTTGTATATTTTTAAATGTTTTTAAAAAAGAAGTAGGATAATATTTCATAACATAATTATATGAAATTAAAATATCAGTATCCATTAATAAGTTTTTAACACAGCCACTTGCATTCGTTTATGTATTGTCTATGCTGCTTTCACACTACAACAGTAGAGCTGAGTAATTCAACAAAGACTGAGTGGCCCACAAAGCCTAAAATATTTACTATACGGCCTTTTACAAAAATAGTTTTTTGATCTCTGAATGATACTACAGCCAAATTTATCACTTTTAAAAATGTATACCTGCTAATATTAGCTTCCTGCTTAGTACTATTTCCTTTGGAATTAAAATCTCAAATTTTGTATAGGTACCCAATGGTTTGGCCCCAGCCCACCACTCCAGCCTCTCGTCTCAGTACACCCTCCTTATTCTTTCTTAAATGTTCTGCTTTTTTTTTTTTTCCTGCACTAGGTCTTCAAACAGGGTCTTTTTTTTTTTTTTTTACCTCTAGTTCTAACAGAAACAAATTAATAAAACTGAAGTAAGGACAAATCTTTCACATTCCTGTAACATCTTTCACGTTTCCTTTATACCACTCATTACAAGTATAATCCTTTGTTCTGTTTCTTTCTCCTTGTTTGACTACAAACACCTTGAGGATCAGGACCATATCTGTCTTATTATTGTGATATGTCCAATGACAAGCTCAGTGTTCACTGTATAGCTGGTTTCGCATCCATCTTGGCACCCAGTACAGTTTGGGACTGTCTGGGTTTATACCTTTGTCAACGTAAATATTAACAGTGCTCCCTTTATTCTTAAAAATATGCCAGTTTTAACTTATTTGGACAATAAATTTTAGGGCTATATTATACACAGTCAACGCTCAATAAGTACTTTTTGAGTGACTCAGTTTGGTCGAATCTTAATGATTTAGACTCCAGATAATCATTACATTTAATTTACAAGACATTTTCAATTCTCTGCTCAAAGAGAAGGCATAGGATGGGGAGAAAACACAGACAGGAATTTAGTTGCAGAAGCAACATTCAAGATATGCCCTAAATTCAATGTTCATTTAACTAAATTTCTTTAACCTATCTATTTCATGAGAATAATGATCATCTTGAAACACTCAAGTACCCTCAATTGTCAAAGAAATCTTATTTTGTTTATACTTAAATTACTAATGATAGGATGTATATACAATATAAGGTTATTAGTTTTAACATGGCTTAAAACTAATGGCTTAAAAGGTTTTTTTTGTTTGGTTGGTTAAGCTCAGTCCTTAATATTACTCTTTTCATGGTCCTAGTGATATTATTGTTGTATTATTTGATTTAGGTTTACTGATACTAATAATATAGGCAGGCTATGTACAGAATCAAGATGTTCTTTTCTCATTATTTTTTTCTGAGATAATCATGGTCTCTCTTGTGGGACCAGTATACTGGTTCTAAAGCTAGCTATCCCTGGAAATTTAAGAGTACATTTTGAGAGTGAACATTTAAACCCAGGGCCTAATAGAGCAGAAATCTGCATTCATTTTGAAATATAAGGCTTAAAGAGGCAATAGCTGTCAGACTTATTCTCTAAGGGCAGAAGGAGGGGGTGTGGTCAGAATTGGAGATGAGGTGATGGAGGGGGGGCTTTTCAATGTATGCAGACACACCCTCTCCAAATTCTGATACGTGTCGCTCCAATTTCTATTTTGGGAATTGGTAATAGAAGGATGATAGAACACACCCATTCCTCAGGTGTGTTGGGGGAAAAGTATTTCAACAGTTGATTGATTGTATTAGTGTATATTAAGAAAGAAAATATCAGTCTGTGGTGGCTTGCCTAGACTTAGGTCAAGAATTTAGGATTTGGGACAGAAAAGGAGAGTCACAGAGGCAGACTTTGATCATTGGAGAAATGTACAGAGATGAATCATCCAGCCTCACCAATCTCACAGCAAGTTGTCCTTTAAAACTGTCTGCATTTGCTCTGATTCCATGATTATCATGCAAAGATCTGATTACTAATACCTGACTTCCAAGGTGTTCAGGCTCCCTGGATGAATGAAAGGACTGTGCCCCTACTGTGCACTAGTGTGTTTACCAGCGAGTGAGTGTCTGCAGTCTGTGAGTGAATGTTTAAGTCAGCCTCTCTCAGTGCATTTCTAGGACACTGACAATGCTGAGGCCATTCTCCAAATAGTGGTCAGTTTGTGAAGTAAATGTCACCTTCTGAGACCTTTTGGAAGAATGTCATCCAGCCTTTTCCTGCAAATGACTCAGCCTTTTCAAATCCCCTTATTATTCCTTATGTCCCTCTAAGGATCACTTCTTTTGGAGTCACTTGGAAATCTAGAAGTTTTCCAGTAGTGCTATAAATATAATAAGTGCAACATTCAAAGCTGCCTGGAAAAAAATGAATGTAACATTGTTATTTTAGTCACATTTTCTATATGATAGCCTGGCAATGTAGAAGTATTTGTATTCTTGTATTCTTCCCTCTGGCTGGCAGAACTCCTCCACCTAGTTTCCCGTGGTCAGTGAAGTATACTTCCTACCTAGTCACCCAAGCCCGAAACCTGGATGTATCCTTGATTCTTACCTCTTCATGTCATATTGGTCACCAAAACCCTCATCATTTCTAGCTTGAACCATTGCAATAGCCTCTTAACTATTTTAAACACTAATCTGTCCTTTAAGTTGTTACCAAAGTAGTAATCGTTTTAAAATGTGTATATATTTTTAAACTAATTATTAATTAATTAATTACATTGAAGTAACATTGCTTAGTAACATTATATAAATTTCAGGTATACAACATTATATTTTGATCCTGTATGCTCTATTGTGTGCTCACCACCAAAAGTCTAGTTTCCTTCTGTTACCATATATGAGTATTTGACCCCCTTTCACCATTTTGCCCTCTCTTCTCTTCTCTGTCCCTCTGGTAACCACCATTCTGTTGTTTGTACCTGTGAGTTTGTTTTGTTTTGTTAATTTGTTTGTTACTTTTAAATATTTGTTTTATATTTCAGAAATGAGTGAAATCATGCAATTTCTGTTCTTTTCTGTCTGACTTATTTGTTTTTTTGTTTGTTTGTTTTGTTTTTAGCTGAGCCATCCTGCCATCTGTTGGCAGCTCAGCGGCAGCTCAGCTCAGGCCGGGAATCAAACTGCTGTTGCTCAGAGCTCACACTCTTGAGCGAGCTCTTGATCAACTGAGCCACTTGGCCGGCTCCTGTCTGACTTATTTGACTTAGCATAATGCCCTCAAGATCCATCCATGTTGTTGCAATTGGCAAGATTTCATCATTTTTATGGCTGAATAGTATTCCGTTGCCTATATATATATATATATATATATATATATATATATATATATATATATATATACACACACAACTCATCTTTTTTATCCATTCACCTGTCAGTGGACACTTAGATAGTTTCCATATCTTGACTATTGTAAATAATGCTGCAGTGAATATAACGATACGTATATCTTTTTGAATTAGTGTTTTCATATTCTTTGGATAACTACCCATAAAAAGTGTATCTTTTAAGAACACAGTTCTGAACTTGGTACTTTTCTATGTGAAACTAGTAGGTGGCTTTTTATATTTTGACAATGTAAACCCCATATTCTTTAGCATGGCATACGATGCTTTTCGTGATCTGGCTGCTTACCACTTTCCCACTGTTTTCTTCTCTTTTCTCTGTTTTCCCCCACTATCAGTGTTAGTCAGGTGAACTGGCTTGCCAGGCTGCTTCACTCCTCTGCACGCTTGCATGCTCCCTACATATGTTTATCTTACTTGATCTTGCAGCAGCATTTCACACGATTGCACATTCATCTATTTTTGCAACAGCTTCTTCCCTTTATTTCCATGACATTTTTTCTGGAATTTCTTTTTACCTTTCTGGTATTTCCTTCTTTCTTTTTTGCTGGCCACTCCTCTTCTGCTCAGATGATCCTTTCAGTTCATCAAGTAGCATTTGCCATGTCTGCATATCTTACTAAATTAAATGGAATGACTAGGTAGAAATTAGAGCAAGCTTTGATTTTTCATTTAGAGGAACACTTTTCTTCTGGAAAATAAATTGGAACTGGTAGATGAGACTCTCTATAGTGTTTATTGTAGTCCAGGTCTCTGATAGGAAATTATTCTGAATAAAGTCAAATATATATATTTAATTTTATTGGGGAACAGCCATGGTCATTGGTTACATATCGCTTTCATGCCACAATGGCATAGCTGACTCTTTTAGGGAGGGCACAGCTCACAGTGGCCCATGCGGGGATCGAACCAGCAACCTTGGTGTTATCAGCACCACGCTGTAACCAGCTGAGCTAACCGGTCACCCCAAAAATATTTTTAAAGGAAAGAATTATTGAGTAATCAAGATGTAAACTTTTCAGTGATGAAAGATGCGCTGAGTACTTACTAGAATTGCTCTATTTGATTAGCTCACTCTTCCTGCTACTTCCTGACATTCCATTTATGATCCTCGAGATTGAATCTTTGATAGTTGTAAAGGGTTAATGCAGGAGTCTGATGGGACTGCTACATCAGTACTGAAGAAGTGGTACATGAAGAAGTAATAATGCCATTGCTAGAATTGAATGAAAAGTATTAGCATGGAGAAGAAAAATTAACCCTTAATATATTTAATTTTTAAAATGAGATTAAAATAATATTACAACAGGCATTTTACATAATTAAGCATAAGGAAGATATTTTCATTTGAATTTTGTTTCTAATCTGTGTGTAGCACTGAAGAAATTGGGACCTGTCCCTTTAATAAAACCCTGTTTACCTATCTCTTCTAGTAGGCGTGGCTTAGGAACCTGTAGAGTGAGGTATTACTTCTAATTATGCATTCTGACCTGCCACCTTGGAAAGAATGTTGATACCATAAACCAGGAAGTGGCAAATAATGTGCTTTAAACTACAATAGAACTTGTCTTTCATAAGGGAAACTTCTCATAACAAAACTAGAAGATTGAAGCAGTGATTTTACATAGTTGTCATTAAATATTTGGAACTCAGCTTCTGCTTCGGGATAAACACTTTGCAGCATACTGAGAATACAAAGCTTTCTGGGCCAGAAATTGATCTTCAGACTTTTGAGCCTTATCTGATTACTGCTTGGTTCATCTTTATTTTGTTAAAGTACTCTGCAGGCCGAAACTGGGCGACTCTCCATTGTTGGCAGGTAGGTGGTCAGCCTTTGTTTAAAATTGAGGTTGTTTTTTTTTAAGGTTATTTAATCCTGATTCTGCGGCTTATTTTTAAGAGAGCAATAAATAACAATCTGGATGTATGTTTGAATGTTTGAATCTTCACTGTGGCTGTAAATAACCACATTTTTATGACTTCTGGTCAACTTTGAAGAAAATGTCATTTTTAACAAATTAGCTGGTGAGTTAAATGAGTTCTGTTTTGTTTTTCATTAACCTTTTATATATACATATTTTTTAATTAATAGATTAAAGTATATTAAAATTACCCTTCTGTTAACTTCTGATCACATCTGGTAATATATTTAAAACATTTATTTATATAGTCAAGTAAAATTGTATTTTTGTTGGTAATATTTTACTTATAAGTTTTTTTTCTTTCTCACTTAGGAAGGTGTCTGAATATTTATTATTGGTTTCTCCACTTGCCTTAGTTAGTTTTTGGTATAGTGTAATATCTATTATTTCAGCAGAGTTTTTATAAAAAGTTAATCTTCCACAAGAATTATATTGAAACGTATTGCTGTTTTTTTTTATGATGTTAACCATCCATTTATGACACTAAAAGTATTTCAAAGATAATCTCTTTGGAAGATTGAGTTAATTATTAGTGTAAGCTATCTGCTATTATGACAAAAAGTTCACAAATGGCTCTTCCAGAGTGAAAATCAAAAAAGAAATGTGTAGGCTACCTTTAGGGTCAAGGACAGTGGTTCCTTAACTTTCTCTACCACTAGTGATCTTATTTTATTTTTCTTCTTGTTGACACTGTGCTTCAAAAGACTTTTTGTCCACCAAATAAGTGGTGTATATTAAGTAATAAAATGTTAGAACATTGTTGTTTATTAGTTATACATTATTTCCATTGAAAATTTCTTAAAAGCATAACATAACCACTCTGGATTAATATAATTCAACCCCTAACAAAGAGGCCTGACATTTTACTTAGCTTGAATAACTTTATTGTAAGTAACTATTTGGATATTTGACTTTTTGAAATACTGATAATAATATCTGAATTTTCATCAACTACTTTTGTAGAATCCTAGTAGTCTGGGCATGGCAAATTGGGAACCGGTGATCTAAAGTGTTGGGAACCAGTGATCTAAAGTGCAGAAATTTTGTTCTTAATCTCTTTGAAGTTTCATGAAGTACAATAAAGGTCATCGAGTGTAGTGTAACAATCAAAGATACCATAGCTACTAGACAGAGAAAAGAAATAAGGAGAAAGTAAAAAGGAAGTGGTATTTGTCATAGGGAGTAATATCAGGGAGGAATTCAAGGCATGTGTATGTGTGGCCCCATTAAATCTTTATATATATATTTATTCCTACTATTTCCCAACTTAAAATTTTACTCTAAAATTTTGCTGATAAACTATTAAAACAAATATCGCTTATTATTACTGACTTTAAAACAAATATTGCTTATGTTCTTCATGTATTTATTCTATATTTGTATGTTGGTTGTCCTTTCCCCAAATTTTCTCATTTCTCCATTTCCCCCATTCATGTCCTTTCAGCGCAGCTGAAGACCCTTCTCCAATGTGACGCCTTATCTGATCACCCTAATCCACAGTAATATTGCTTATTACTGTGTTGATTCCACCATTACTTAAGTACATAATAATATTATAGCTTGTCATCTTTAATTTTACTTAAGAGTCTCCTGTGTTTCTTTAAGTATATTGTAAGTGGTTTGAGAGCATTTTATTCTCCTTAGCATGTGGTGCAGTGATACACATTTGCTAGTTCTGAATAAACCTCTGTTGAATGAATGAGAGATAAAGAAGCTTGCCAGTAGTTGCTTCAAGTATTAATGCTGCTTTCCTCTACTTTGCTTAATCATGTGATTAACCATCTATAATGTTTTTAGAAATCAGACCATCAGTTATCATACTATTATTGTTTTTGTGTTGCGATGTGATGTATGAGTTTTTTGTATTGAATGATTTTAACACTGATATGATACCTACCAAGAAAGAACAAGCTGGGCTTATTAAAAATAAATCAAAAGAAATATTCTGAATTCCAGCGTCTTGCATTTTATGTTTTAGGAAAATATAATTTAAAGTTTACTGATATATAAGTTTTTTAAAATGGTTAAAATATTCAGCTATATTGTAGGTTAAAGAGAATGGGTTCTGAATTGAGGGTGAAAACTCTGAGTGGGGACCCGGTGGTGACGGCAGGCTGGTTGGATTGCAGAATTTAAATTGCACATTAGTAATTGCCAGAAACTATGGACAAACTATTTTATAAAAAGAAAATTTTAAACATCTTTCCTCCCATTTACAGTAGTAATTATATTAGGCACTTTAAAATCATCATTTCATCTAATTCCAGTATCAACTGTGTCAGGTAAGTTTTGTTAACCCATTTTTTTTATAGTTACAGAAAACACGTCTAGAAAGGTCAAATGACTACCAAAATCACACATCTAGAAGTTGTACAGCACATCATTTTTACTTCAGAATTCACGTTTGAATCACTATGTTATGCTCTTACATTTTCCAATACTCAGCATAAGTTTGCTGTCATTGTAGAGCTTGACCAGACCGGAATTCTGGCAGCTGCTCCAGCAGAACTATGGCACTGAGCTGGGCTTAAATGCTGAAGAGATGGAAAACTTGTCCCTTTCGATTGAAGATAATATACAGGCAAGGTACAGCAAACTGTTTTGGAATGTCAAGATTTATTAATCATTGGTCAAAGAATTATTTTAAACTTGACTAATTTCAGAATTTCTATTATTTCACCCTTGGTTGAATTGACCTCTACTGTTCTCTGTAGTGGAATGGAGTGAAAGGTGAGGTCAGTGAATAGTTTGCTAAATTGGTAAGCAAATACAGGACATACAAGGAAATATATCTTTGTAACTGTGTCACCTGGGATTTGCTTAAAGCGTGGCTTTCATAAACCTTTTTATTAAGGGCCTGGAGAAGTACCTGGTGAAATCTCTCTGCATGTAGATAACCATAAAGTAAATTGGCTGGTAGGTATTTTGAGGGATACAACGATAATGTGACTTTTCCTCAAGGATACCCTATCATAGTGCTTGACATGTAGTTGGCACTTAATAAATCCTGAATGCATTAATGAAAAGAGCTTATAGTACTGTGGGGAATGCAAATAATTATATCAATAATACAAGGTTGAAAATGAGAAGGGCCAAAAAGAACAATGTTAATGTGATAAATTCAGAGTAGAGAGAGATTAATTTTGACTGATGGGAATTCATTTGGAAGAGTGGACATTTTTATTAACCTTTATGAGCAAAAGTGCATTTTGTCCAATAGTAATTGAGTTCATAGCAATAAAAACAACTGAGGCTAATACACTAAAATTCTATAACAAACATGCTAAGTGAAAGAATCCAGGCACAAAAGGCCACATATTGTATGAGTCCATTTATAGGAAATGGAGCTCAGAATGAGTAAATCCGTAGACACAGAAAGTAGATTAGTAGTTGCTAGGGACAGGGAGTAAGGGAGAATGGGGAGTGACTGCTAATGGGTACAGGGTTTCTTTTTGGGGTAATGAAAATGTTCTAAAATTAGATAGTGGTGATAGCTGCACAACACTGTAAACTGCTGTATTATACACTCTAAATGGGGTACATTTTATGGTATGTGAATTATACCTTACTAAAACTTATTAAAAAATTATATGGCAAGTAAATCTTAATACGGAAATCTTTTGAAAGTCTTGACGTATGTACACTTTTACTCTCTAGTTATGCTGATCCTATTTATAGTGTTTCAGTTAAGCATCAATATTTTAGTCTTTTTTACATCGTTACACATGCATATTTTATTAGTTTTCTATAAAGTTAAAATTTTCCATTGTATTGCTCTCTCTATAAAGCTTACTAGCTTCTCTCAGGTACTGGAGTTGGGTCAAAAAGCAATGATTCAATGCAGAGAGCCTTGGATTGTGGTAAAGAAGATCTAGATTCTAGTCTGGATTTTGCCACCAAGTAGCTGAGCAACCTCAAGCAAATCCCGTAGCCTTTCTGATCCTCAGTTTACTGATCTGTGCAATGAGGCAGTTAAATTAGATGACCTTCTGCCAACTCAAACAGTTTCTAGTCTTTGAAAAAGGAAAGAGGGAATGTTTTTGACCAGCTGCTTTATATACTCTAAAGTCCAGCTTCTTGAGGTCACCAGAAAAGCTGCTGTTTTCTTCTGGTGATTGAGTGCTTTGTAAGTAAAGATGTGGCGGGATCCTTATTCCCTCGTCTCCTTATTCCCTCTTCTCCTTTTCCGTTCTTCCAGTCTCTGGAAGAAGCCTGTCTCTCTCAAACCCTTATTTCCCCAGCTCTTCCATCTTTTTTTCTCTTCATTTTTAATCTCTCCTTCACTCTCCCTCCTCCTTTTTTTCTTTCTTTATTTCTCCACAACTCTACTCCATCCTTAACATCGTTAAGTTCGGACACTCGGGTGGTGGGTAGTCTCAAGGAGCCATTTTCTTGTTTGGTCCCTTCGGAGCCCTGCCATTCCGCCTGGCCAGGGTGACTTCGTTGCAGATTTAAGCATTATTTGGGTGGAGTAGAATCGAGTTGAAAGGTCCTTTAGTATTTCTATTCCTTCCTCAGGGTAGTATGGCTTAAGATGTCAGGCTGCTACTTTATTTTAGAAAAGCTTTAAGTCTATACGTTGCAATGATCACATGAGAAATAACAATTTCTCACTGAGGTTGAGCACTGGAAATTAGATCAATTGTGCTCCTTTTATAGACTTTTAATAGACTTTCCTTTTTCTTTGCTCCCTGAGAGAGGACAAGCGGGTCCCAGGATAATTGTTGTAATCTTGTCCCTGTGACCATTTGAAAGCTGTTCCTTAAACCTTGTTCTTAGCAATGAGAAAAGCAGTAAGGGGGGCATGGACTAATTTGTGGGCTCTCCGCTCAGATATCAGGCGCTTCCGCTTCTGGGGAGAATTTGCCATCTCAGCTGGGACTGAATCAGAAGCAAGGAGATTAAAAGAAAACTGCCTTCTGATGTTGACTGGCACCCAACTCATACACCCACCCTGCACCATTTGCAGCTTTGTGCTTGTCCACAACTGACATTTAAACCAGCAGTATTCACTTTATTAGCTGCTGTTGCACCCACTTGTACTGGGTTAAGTTTTTAATGGTTTCTGAAATTTATAAAATCTCATATGAGAATATCTTATTTTCAGAAATAAAGTCAACTTTATTTAAGAAGACAGCATGTGATTTAAGCATGTTATAAGTAGAGGCTTATTTGTTACATTACAAAAAAACCATTTGTTGTCAAAATGCTTTATAATAGAAAAAGACCTCTGAGGAGACTGAATTACTTATTTGTGTGAAAGTGACCTTGTTTATGTTTCTGTAATGATGTGCTTCTTACAGAAGTACGGAAAGAAGCAGCTTGGATGACTGTGGGGAGAGAGAGGAAAAATTGTCCAAGTCAACGAGTTTTATCTGTGAATCAATAAATGGGGTTTCAGAAACAGAGTCAAATGATGGAAATCTACCAAAAAAGGTCAGTGTATGATTCCTCCATTTAAAGATACGTGATGTTGCCATGTGTTCATCATAATGTAAGATCCAATAAGAATACAATATACCAAATGTTTAAACTTAGGATATCAGGTTGCTCCTTTATTTTAGGAGTAGTTTCAAGCCTGTACGTAGCAGATGTTATATACACATGTGGTTCTGTTCAGAGCTGGATATGGTACAGAGCTACCAGACAGCATCAGTCTGTAAGGGGATAGAGATCATTAAAAATATAAGATGGAGAAATTCATAGTTAGCAGAATTATTCCCAGTGTAGGTAGTGGGTCTGCTATGGTAGAAAGAATCTGTTTTGAAGGGGGAAATGAGAACCCTGAGCAGCGCGCTGGAGTAACAAGAGATGCTTCTTAAGCTGACTGCTAAAGCAGGCATATCCAGTTAATTACCAGGTTTCACAGTTAAATTAGTTAGTTTCTTCCTTTATTTTTTCAAGTGTCATTATAAGCCCATCTATTTTTAAAAAAATTTCCATGAGTTTCTATCACTTGGAGTCATTATTTATTTTTTATACTCAGTTTGTCCCTTCTGCCATTTCCCTTTCAGATTGGCTCCTTTGTCCTTTTGAAGTGATCAGTAATTTTTGATGGCTTCCTTTCTTTCTGATACAAGAACCTGTCCCAGACACACCTTGTACATTTTTTGTCCCAGACTTGGTATCCGCCGTTTTTCTAATGAGCCATAGTTCTCAGTGCAGAATGGTATTTAGAGACCATGTTCTGAATGCTAAGAGAGCGCTTATTCTAGAGCTTTTGTTCTGATTGGGGGTACAAGGTTGGGACTACAGCTGGATTTCTTAGCTGAGAGAACACCAGCTTTGCATCCTACCTCTGCCACTTGCTAACTGTATGACCTTAAGTAAGTTAACTTAATTATTTAATTTTTCTATGCCTTTGTTTTCTCAACTAGAAGATGAGGACAGTGATACCCCATGGGGTTTTTAAAATAAGGATTGAATGAATTAATATATGTGAATGTGCTTTGAACTGTTCCTGGTACACATTAAGTATTCAGTAACCATAAGCTATTATAATTGAAGGTGAATCTGTATGTGGCCAGCAATGGACCTTTTCTACCTTCTTTCATGGAGCTCCAGGCATCTCCTGTGAATAAATGCTGGGAAAGCACTGAAACAGATTGTATTTGTGTGAAAGGTCACCAACTTATCAGTTGTTTCAGGCATCTATCATATATCTTTCCCAATCTGATTTTGTGTTGTGTAAAGGAAAGGGAATGGAATGCAGAGGAATAATTTAATGTTTTAAGATTGATTATACATTCATTGGTGTTTAGTATAGCTGTTGTCAGGCTGTGGAATATAAGCAATAGAGAAGCTTGGTCCTTTTTTATTTGTATATTAGAGCAGTATGGTGAGATTCTCAGATGTCAACAACTATCATATGTCACTTACTTTGTTTCACTGTTACTTCCAACAAAAAGTCAGAAGTAACATTTTTCCAAGATGAAAATAGGTTTCTCTCTTTTTTTTTATGTTTAAAATTTTTCTTTTTTTTTCTTTTAAATTAAAGTTTATTGGTTAGTAAAGTTACATAGGTTTCAGGTGTACAATTCTGTAATACATCATCTACATATCACATTGTGTGTTCACCACCCAGAGTCAGTTCTCCTTCCATCCATATATTTGACCCCTTTACTCTCTTCTACCACCCCCTCCCCACTTCCCTCTGGTAACCACTAAACTGTTGTCTGTGTCTATAAGTTTTTGTTTATTTGTTTGTGTTGAGGTTTCTCTTAAGTTATAAAATTGATACTTTTTGTAAAAATTCAGGAAATACAGAAAAGTGTACAAAGAGATAAAAATTGTCCAGGTGGCAATCACTCAAAGATAGTGACTGTTACTTTTCCTATAAGTATCTATCTATATTCTTTATAATAGGAACTATATTTTAACTAGAAACAAAAGGAGAAATCTGTGGAAACTTACTCTACTTAGCACCTGTTAAAGACCCCTGGGTCAGCTAAATAAGCATGTTGCTTTGCAGTGTGAAACTTTCAAATAAATCAAGTCTTGATTTTAGCAATAATCTCTGCTTGAAGAGTCAGTCCTCTGACTAGGATAGTATAATGCTTTAATAAATTGTGTACTGGATCCCAGTTGTTATTCTGCTTTCTGAGTGGCTGATGGAAGCACATGTCCTCCCTGGTGCTTCTGTTCAGAGCTGCTGAAAGATCTCTTGGGACTGGAAGTGTAAGGAGTGTATCTGTGCTTTTGGCTCTCTTTTAACTGCTTACACACAAACAATGCAAGAAAGTCCTTTGCTGTATCATTTATGATTTTACACTGTTCTATTAACCCTAATTATAACACTGTTCTTCCTGAATACTAATATATCAATAGCATTCATTCATTCATTTTTTGATTTTTTTTAAAGGTTTTATTGGGGAATTGGGGAAGGGGAACAGTGTTGGGGAATTGGGAGAAGGGAACAGCCACGTTGTTGTCCTTCAGTCTTAGTTGTGGAAGGCGCAGCAAGCTCAGCTCCAAGCCCAGTTGCTATTCAGCTGCCTGTAGGTAGCTCGCTGCCATTCAGCTCAAGGTGCCATGTTTAATCTTAGTTGTGGGTGGGCGTAGCCACCATCTCATGCGGGAGTCGAACCAGCATCCTTGTTGTTAGGAGCATGTGCTCTCACCATCTGAGCCATCCTGCCACCTGTTGGCAGCTCAGCGGCAGCTCAGTTCGGGAACAGCTCACTGGCCCATGTGGGAATTGAACTGGTGACCTTGTTGCTCAGAGCTTGTGCTGTTTACCAACTGAGCCACTCGGCCAGCCCCAATAGCATTTATTCTTTAATGCCTAGTATTAAATTTATTATAGAAATGACATATCTTTATTAAACCATTCCCAGAAAGTATAGATAGAATCATATATTGAATATATTTCAATGCCAATCTCTTATCTTAGTCCCTTAACAGCAACGACAACTGTGTTCTTACGAGTTTATAGTGAAATTAATTTTCCCTTTTAATCTTCTCTCTTCCACTGTACCTTTATGTGACTTTTATCTCTGTATTTTCTTTCTCTTTCCCCTTTAGTTACTGGTCTTGAGAGATGGGTAAGTTTTCTTCTTTGAGATTATTGGGCAGGTATTGTCTGGGGAAACTAACTGGGTTTTCCCTCTCCCTGGCCCACCCCAAAGAAATAAATGTTCCATTATTTTGTCTTCTGCCCCCTTTCCCTTCTGCTTAAGTGATTCACATGATGTTAACTGTCTGAGTTCCTTTTATATGATGTTCTTCATAAAATTATTGTTCATTACTGTTTTAGAAGGTAACTCTAGAATGATATATATATATTATCTACCAATGTTTCGCAAACTAAAATAAAAATGTGATACACACATAGCAAACAAATTTTTCAAAGAGCAGTATTTCAAAGTGTCTTTATTATTAAAGATCTCATGGTAAAATCTAAGCCTATAATCTGGTTTTTAAACTGGACTGTTTACCTTTTAGGAGTTGAGGAAAGAGGAACCCCAAAGCGAGAAACAGAGCAAAAAGAGTCCTTTACTCACTTCAGAAAAGAGGCTAAGCAGAGTGCCATCGAAATCTCTGGACTTGAATAAAAATGAATATCTTTCTCTGGACAAAAGCAGCACTTCAGATTCAGTTGATGAAGGTAAAGAATTTCTTAAAAATTTAAATAAAGTTTCAGTTTTCTTTCAATATTTATCTTTGTTCTAGGTGTGTGCAGACTGAAAATTTAGTTACATTAGATACAGTTTCACTCTATAAGAACCAAAAATGGATGGGAGTTAATAGAAAATAGGGGAAAGAGACTGCTAAATCTAACCCAGCTCTGCTTTCCAGAAGCCTGGAATTTGAAAATCTCCATTACGTTTAGCTTTTAAATTCCAAGCCTTAAGTCAGTGGAGATGGAATATTAGCAATGGAAAAACAAATTTTTATAAAAACCTGCTTAGTATTATAGACATTATAATCGTACTGCTTTCTGTTAACTACCACAAAAGAGAGAGATGCAGAGATTAAAAAGTAGAGAATGTAATAAAAATGAAAATCAGTTGCTAAAAGGAAACTATAGCAAATCACGTTCTCTCTACTTTTTCTAAGTTAGTACCAGTAACCTGGGACTTGTCATACTTAAGTGGGCATTTTAAGGAATCTTTTTTTAACTGTAAAATTATTGACATTGAAGTGGGGAGACATTGGGAAAGATGCAGGTTAGTGGCTACTTTCAAATTTCAGGAACGGGAGCAATGCCGATGATTTTTGCTCTACCTGCTTTCCTACCAAAAGTGCTAAGCATGTTAGTAACAGTGGTTTGGATCTGTACAACATGATAATATTTGCTGGTCTAGTTACTGTTCAGGTTAGACCTGGTTTGGGAACCTCTGTATCTTTCTCTATCATGTAAACCAAATCCATGAAAACCAAAACTAAATCCAAGTCAAATCTAAATAAAATCCAAATCAAGTCCAAATCTAAAATGAAATCCGAATTCAAAACCAAACCAAGACCAAGTCCATGAAAACCCAATCCAAATTAGGTTTGACCTCGGTTTGAGAACACTGATGTATCTTTAATGAAAACTAAATCCACACTCTTAAAAACATGAATGAAAATCCACTAGTTCCTAAAAACCACAGGATGCATTAAGAAGACAGTTGTTGAGTTCTTTTGAAAAGACAGTCGAGAGGAAGTTTTTTTTAAAGGCTCAAGCCCCTTGAATGACCAGACTCTTACTGTTGTTACTCTTCATGCACCGGTAGGCAGCGGGTTTGAATTATCATCCCCTGCCTGGCCGAACCTCTGACTTTAGGAAGATCTACTCTGGCACCCAGTGGCCAGATGGGTAAGTGACTCCAAAACAAGGATTCTTTTTCTTTGCTCCCTTATAAGGATTGTGCTTCAAAAGTGGTTTTCTTATTGAGTTCCTATAAAATTTTTATTTATTTTTTTATTGGGGAACAGTGTGTTTTTCCAGGACCCATTAGCTCCAAGTCAAGTAGTTGTTTTCAATCTAGTTGTGGAGGGCGCAACTCAGTGGCCCATTTGGTGATCAAACCTGCAACCTTGGTGTTATGAGCACTGAGCTCTAACCAACTGAGATAATCTGCCGCCCCGAGTTCCTATAAAATTAACGTTAATGTTAAGTTGCATAAATGATAACGTTAAAACTCATATAAGCTGAATTCATAGCCAGTAGTTATGTAGTTGCTGTATTACATATGAGCCCTGATCACATGTGGCTTCTTGCTGGCTCCTCTTTAAAGACTGGCTTTACAGCAGTAAGACCTTCTATGTAACAACGTTCAGCCTTCTGTTTGTGCAGGTTTTCTTTATGGTGCGTGGGGTGAGTTTTTTATTATTATTATTAGATTATCATTTGATAACAAAGCCAGTATTCCTATTGCTTTCCCTAAGCAGGTTCCAAAGTCTAGGGCTTATCATACGTATTAAGTGGGTATTATAATGAATCTGTTTTCTAGTTTCTGAACGTTGTGAGGCTATGAAGGTGTGAACTGGGGATGCAATAGGAACGATCAAAAGAAGTAAATCATCCCAGGAAATTTGGAAATGTGTGTGGGGATTTAGAGGGAGATAGGTAGATGGCAGATTACTTTAAACCAAGCATCCCTTTATTTAAAATGATAGTATTTCGATCTGTTGTGAGCAGCTTGAGTGAGAAAATGAGAGGGTTTCTTTTCTACCACCTGTAGGCTGTACTATTTGGCAGGGGAGGGGGCTGGATTATTTTGATGTAAAGACTCACTCTAGACCCATGGAAACTTGCAAGGAATCAACAAAGCAGAGCATTGTGAAATAACCTCACAGAGGGACCTGCGATAGCTCCTAGCATGGTCCCTTTGATGTGGAGTTTTAACTGAAGCCCAGATAGGGAAAGCCTAGAATCTCCTTTGATTGGCTCCTTTTTTAATGTTCTTACTCTACACTAGGAAGTTTAGAACCAAGTAAGATTGAAGGGTATCCTTTTTAGGGGTATTTCTGTACTTCCAGAAATGGGTTCTTGGCGTCCAGCTGCTGAACAAAATCCAAAACATTGTCTTTTAGTCTGTTAAACCATATTGCTATCTTGAAACTTTAATATATAATAATTCAGCAGAATAAGCTACAGAACTTTATTGAGGGTTGAGGCTGGTAGACTTTCCTCAGCTTGTTGACTTACTTGGCCAGTTTGGGGGAGGAGGTCAGAGCATCTCAGAAGATGCTGGGAGTTTCCTGGCAAATGAAGATGAGTTGACATACTGTATGCATATTTACAAGCACAAGGAAATTATGGCTGTTTTCAAGGAGATAATATTTCTGTTGCTATCAGGATTTAATTTCTTCCACCTGCCCTGCTCTGTCATGCCTTGGATAGTCTGGGAAGCATTTGCCCCAGGAGGGAGAGCGTTGAGTGGAATGTGACAAACTGGTTGATGTCATGAGACACCTGCGCTGTGTCACATGACAGAAGTTAAACTTAGTTTTGTATAGCTGGGGCAGAACTTGATGTGACACTGATCTTGAACTTGATGGTTCCCTGACCAAAGTCACTTATCCGAAGAACGGAAGCTAAGTTAGGCAAAGATTCGGCGGGGGATGGGTGCATAAGAATAGCAAAATTGGAATCCATGATCTATAGCTGACAGAACAAGATGAATTAGAGGCAAAGTCATGCAAAGAACAGGATCAAAATATTAGGTGATGCTTACTAAGTAATAAAGGTGAGGACAAGCAGACCTCTGGGGAAAGCCAGAGAAAAAGATGTGAAATAGTCGAACATGTCAGAAAAGCACCATGAGACTAAAACAGGTAACCCTGACACAGTTACCTGAGTCAGGAGTTTGAACAACACTCTCAAATTGAACTTGGTTCTTCAGGTATACAGAAAGCCATTAATCAGAGTCAGAAAGACAGCAGATTACTGGTTTTTAGAAAATGGAAGATATAGCAAACTGTGTCCTTGGCTGCTCAAACTCGAAATCACCAGCTTTTCTTGCACTTACCTAGTACATTTTTCATGCATCCTCAAAACACTGTCAACATATGGTTTCATTCTTATTCATGTCCATGTCTTTTTCATATTTACCTGTTTCACTTTTCCCACCATTTCCACTGGCCACT
Organism: Hipposideros armiger; assembly: GCF_001890085.2. Taxonomy (NCBI): domain Eukaryota; kingdom Metazoa; phylum Chordata; class Mammalia; order Chiroptera; family Hipposideridae; genus Hipposideros; species Hipposideros armiger. The sequence goes on along the minus strand of NW_017731526.1, from coordinate 1,454,714 downwards.
TTCAAACTGATAAGTTTGAAATAGTATTTTTTTTTTATTGGAAATAGCAACCTGCTACTAGGTTGAGCTGTGTTCCTTTCCCCATTTAAAATACCAGCAGCTAGCTTAATATGTTACAGCAATGCTATTGGTGATGTTACTTAGATAGGAGGCTTTAAAATATCATGAATTTCATACATAAATAATCCCAGGTGGAAATACTTTATTTCATATCCTTACTTCTTTGGACAAATTTACATACAAAGGTATTATTGTTCATTTCCTTTAGTGATACTGCAAATTCTACTTTTTATCAGTTACAATACAGAACAATTTATCTAATAAGGGAGTTAAAATGAAATATAAAAATATTATATTGAAATATCTAGATAAGTGTTAATTTTTTTTTTCCTTCTTAAAAGTGAACAAGAAATTTACTTTTGAAAAATTATAGTCCAGGGTACCTTAGAGAAGTGGCTGCTTCTAGGGCTGGGATAGGGAATATACAAAAAGAGGCTGGAGCCTCTTGTAGTGCCAGAAAATAAAGAACTACTTAAAATAAAAGGGAGGCCTGTCAAAGGACAGAGAAGCCAACCTGAAAGAGCGCCTAATGGCCAAATAAAAAAATTTGAGCAACAAAATAAATAATTATAGTATTGGATTATAGCTTAGATAAGAAAATAACCATTTATGAGTCCATACGGATACAAATTATGAATAAATACATAAATGGAGGAGAAAGCACAAATCTTCCTCACAGAGTTCCAAATAATATATGTAGGTACTCCCCCTTCCGGGAGGTGGAGCTTAACTCTCCTTCCATTGAGTATGAGCTGAACTTAGTGACTCATTTCTAACAAATGGGGAAAGGGGAAAATAGTAACTCCACAGTGGAGAAGACTGCCAGACAACCTTAACCAAGTATTAAAGACTGTAAGTCATGTTGGTATGTGTACCCCCTGAGTTTGATGAGAAGGGCACTTCACCTTTGTAGTGTTTTTCCCTCAAATCTACCACCCCGGTCTAATCATGAAAACACCTTGGATGAACCCAAATTGACAGCCATTCTACAAAATATCTGACCAGTACTCTTCAAATGTAAGGCCATTAAAAAAAGGGGGCGGGGAGAAGGAGGGACTATCATAGATGGATAATAATAACTAATAACTAATGCAACATGGTATTTTGGGTTGGATCCTTATATAGAGAAGGACGTTACTAGAAAGAAATAGGAATAAAGCCAGTTTACTTCACTGTACATTTAAAATTATTCCAAAATGAAAAGTTAAAAAATATGGTTACAGATTCCAAGTCCTATAAATTAAAATAGACCCTGAGATATGTTTAGTGTTTTCAGTAGCCACTTATTCAATTAAAAATAGTTTTTTAACACTTATTATGTGCTAAGCACATAATGAACATTGGTGTTTAAAATCAGCATGGCCCCTACCCACATGGAACTTAGAGCCCAGTGCAGGAGAGATACAGATAATAAGCAAGTCGTCAATAAGCCAACCAAAATATAATTACACGTTGAGATAGGTTCTGTGAAGGAAATGAGCAGGATCAATACGATCATCTGTACGTGTTTGCTTTCTTGGTGAACATATGAATTACTTTTACAATGAATACATATGGCGTCTCTGTCAGAAAAAGCTATTTCTCAAGCCTAATTGGAAAGCTACCTCACAAAACCTTAGCAAATTGCCTAGTTTCAGTGATTTATTTTTATGCTTGAAGAAGCCACTATTTGAAATTACAGTGACTAGCTTTTGCCTTCATATGGTATTATTGCGGGAAGAAAGTAAATCAGTATCTGCCTGATATCCCTAAATTCACTGCATCTGCAGCAAAGTAGAGAGACACAAATCATTTAATGAGGGAGAAAAAGCAATAAATGCAGCGAAGGCAGAGCTGGAAGAGTTTTTCTGATTCTTAGACCACTGTCTTATACTTTACCAGACTGCTTTCTGTGGCGTAATATTGACAGATGCTCTACACAGATAATCCTTAGAGCTTGATTTCTGAAATATGGGGAGCTTGGCCACAGTTCTGATTCTGTATTGATGGGGCATAATCCTTGAAATAATAAGTAACCCCAGTTCTGAAATCATTAAAATTTCATATTGGATTATTTTACTCTTATTTCCTTTAGTTTACCAGGCTCCTACTCCTAGCTGTCTTTTTTCTTTTTGGTTCTTCTAAGTTAAACTCCTGGCAATATAAAGTGGAGGTTAAGTTTGTGTGCTCTGGAGCTGGAATGAATGCAGATTCCAATTCAGTCACTCATTAGCCACGGAGCTTCCGCAATTCTCTCAGTCCTCAGTTTGCTCATCTGTACAGTGGAAATGATGACACCACCTATCTCAGGATTGCTGTGAGGAAAAGTGAATACTCGTAAGGTGCTTAGCATAATGCCTGACTATAGTAAGCACCATACAAGCATGGGCTATTTTAGACAATGTTTCCAGGGAATATGCGGAGAGGTAAGCAGATTATTGCTTCTTCATTTGCAACCAGTAGTTTTCAACATTATTATCATTATCAGGTTCCCAGAAAAATGTAATATTCCAATGGGCATTATTTAGCTTTGAAGAATACTTTTCACATTAAAAGAAGAAACCCTTCTTTTAATGTGTGGTATTAAGAATAGGTTGTGAATTGACTTGGGAGAGTCAGCTTTAAGTCAAGTTTGAAAGATTATTCAGGCTAGTAAGTAAGTGAATGCAGCAGCTGATATTAGAGCCAGTCATGATTAATATTTATTGAATGTGTGAGCATTCAGAAATAGGTCCTGCTAATTGCTGTGGTAGATACCACTCTGCACATCTCAGTCTTGTCCTTGTCACTTTTGAAATATTCTTTTGAGCAATATATTATGGGAGTTGGATATCATTCAAGTTAACTATTTCTCTATATTTTGGGTTGACAACTGAAATATTGATCATATATAGTTTAATATACAGAGGGTGCCAAAAAATGTATGCACATTTTAAGAAAGGAAAACTGCATCAAAATTGTAATATTCAATATATACTGATAACAAAAGATGAATACAAGTCACGTTTGACTTCTGCAATTACAAGAGGTGCTCAAAGTGGTTACCATCCGCATCCAGACACTTCTGATTACGGTGAACTACTGCTTGAGCAACGTTGACCAAAGTGTCCACTTGTATACATTTTTTTGGCATCCCTGGTATTCTTATGTATAGTTATATCATACATATGTATATAGCACCAATTTAGAGTTTTAATCATGCCCTGGAATGTGCTGATCACTGTAATCATATTAAAACTATTTTGTACCAAAAACAAGCAAACAAAACAAAACTTTGAAATTACCTTTCCTTTCCTTGGTTTCTTCCCTTTTGATTCTATGTGTTTTTTGTTTCTTTGTTTCCCCAGAAAATATTCCTGAGAAAGATCTTCGTGGAAGACTTTATATCAACCGTGTTTTTCACATAAGTGCTGAGAAAATGTTTGAATTGCTCTTCACCAGTTCACGCTTTATGCAGAGATTTGCCAAGTCTAGAAATATAATAGGTTGGTTCTTGTGTTCTTATCTAATGATACATTTGGGAGGATTTTATTATCTTTAGAGGATTGAGCCTATATAAATTGATTTATGTTGTTGGGGGAAAAAGTAGGCTTTGATTTTATTTTGGTGATTTAAGTCTTTTGGTTAAATTCATATGTAAATAATATAATTGTTCTATTAGTCTGATTCTACCTACAATTAAATTCAGACCCTTTGAAAACTAAAACTCCATTTATTTATTAATGTAGCAGTTCAACTGGTTTGAACCCCATTTTAAATGGTTCTGTGTGGAACAGCTGGAAGTAGCAGAGTATAAATTGGCACAATCATGTTGCAGTATGGTTTGGCAGAATCTCCTAATGCTGCTGACACGCATTCTCCCGACTCCGCGGTTCTACTACTAGGAGTACGTCCTTCAGAAATGGGTCCATGTGGACTCTGAATGACATGGACTCTTATTCATAGAAGCATTATTTAGAATGGCCCCCAAACTCAAAAAAAGCCAAAATATCCACCAGTAAGAGAATGGATAAGCAAATTGTGTATGTTCACACAAAAGAATACTATATGGCAATGAAAAAAAGCAAACTGCTACTTATAACAATATGCGTAAATCTCACAAATACAGTGTTAAGCAAAAGAAGCCAGGCACAAAAGAGTACATACTGTAATTCCTTTATTTATAAAAAAAAAACAACAGGCATAACTAATTTATGGATATACAATCAGCATAATATTTACTGTCGTGGAGAGTTGGGTGGTTAAGGGCTGGGAAGGAGCTTCAGAGATGCTGGTAAAGTTCTCTGTCTTGACCTGGGCAGTGGTACACATGTGTTTTCTTTGTGAAAATTCATGGAGCTATACATTTGAGATTGCATTGCCTATGGTATACCTCCATGAAAATATCCAAAAACAAAAGTTCCGGGGAGGGATTGAGTTATACTTATAAAAAAGATTTCATTGATTATGTGTTACAAGTTCTATTTTGGTAAACATCTAAAATAAGCTCATGGTTACTTTGAAACTGAATTTGTCCTAAATAATTCAAGATATTCACTAAACTTTGGGAGCACATGGTTTAACTTGCCATATAAAATTAGAAAATAGCAGCAGCAGAGACTCATAAGGTGAGCCATTTGACCTAGTCAAAGAGAAAGTTCTTCTAGAATCTACACTTTATAATGGAGCCATTTAATTATTAACCATTAGATGGTATTTATTTGAAACTTTTATGTAACCATAATCACATATTCATAGATTATATCATTGATATGGACTTTACATTCAAAAAGAATTTCTTCTTCTTATTCATAGTAAAGTAGCAAAGAGATTTCTAATAGACAGCTATTAACTGAGTCCTGTGGTTATATTAAGAATTTCACAGTTTTAAAAAATCCTTTATTTTTTCTCTTCTCCCAGTTTGAAAAATGTAGAATATCTGAGGGATAGACATCTTCCTCTTCACTCAGTAGCTTGTATTTAACTTATATCTGTTCTGAATCTATTATATATTGTCTTGCTATTCATGTCTATCTGGAGAACTTGATAGTTCACAAGAGTTGGAGACATTACTTCTCTTAATTTTCTAAGATGATGTCTGTTGATATTGCACTGCTATTTTTATTTTTTATGGCTGAAAAGGCCTATGAGGGACTAGCATGTTATTCCACACTGGTACTAAATGAAGTTTGTCTTTAGAATCAAAACTGCATTTAGTGTCTGATATCACATCTGGCTTCAGTATGGATGAATATATTTGCCATCTGATCTTATAAGTGGCTTTGGGAAACAAAGGCTTCTGGCTAATTTTGAATCTAAACAGTTATGGGCATATTGCTGTTTAGACCTAGAATTAGTGAGAAGGCTTCCTCCAAAAGGGATAATCTGCTTATGACGGCACAACATTATGCTATCTTCTGAACTTGTTACCTGGTAATGAAAGCTGTATTCTTGAGAATGGGTTTCAAAGGCTTCTTTTTAAAATGAATAATATAGCAATTGAAATGAAGAATACATTAGAGGGAACCAACAGTAGATTAGATGAAGCAGAGGATCAGGTCAGAAATTTAGAAGATAAGGTAGCAGAAAATGCCCAATCAGAGCAGCAAAAAGAAAAAGAATCCAAAAAAAAAAATGAGAATAGTTTAAGGGGCCTCTGGGACAACATCAAGCGTACCAACATTTGCATCATGGGGGTACCAGAAGGAGAAGAGGAGAGAGCAAGGAATTGAAAACCTATTAAAAAAATTAATGACTGAAAACTTTCCTAACCTGGTGAAGGAAGTAAGAAATACAAGCCCAAGAAAAGCAGAGGGTCCCAAGCAAGATGAACCCAAAGAGGCCCACACCAAGACACATCAAAATTAAAATGCCAAGAGTTATAGACAATGAGAAAATCTTAAAAGCAACAAGAGAAAAAGAGGTGGTTGCTTTTCTCTTGGGAGCTCCCATAAAACTGTCAGCTGATTTCTCAATAGAAACTTTGCAGGCCACAAGGGATTGGCATGAAATATTCAAAATGGTGAAAAGCAAGGAACTACAACCAAGATTACTCAGCAAAGCTCTACTCAGGACAGATGAAGAGCTTCCTAGACAAGAAAAAGCTAAAGGTGTTCCTCACCACCAAACCAGTAGTATTACAAGGAATGTTAGAGGAACTTGTTTAAGACAAAAAATAAAAAAACAAAAAATATGAATAATATTGGGTTGTTGGAAAAGTCATGACATATTTTTCTATGTTTTTTGTTGCAAAAATGCGTAAAACTTTTCCGACAACCCAATAAAATGGCAATAACTACATATCTATCAAAATTACTTTAAATTGATTAAATTCTCCAATCAAAAGATAGGGTAACTTAATGGATAAGAAAACAAGACCCTTACATATACTACCTACTAGAGCCTCATCTCAGATCAAAAGATACACACAGACTGAAAGTAAAGGAATGGAAAAAGATATTTAATGAAAATGGAAAATTTAAAAAAGCTGGGGTAGCAATAGTTATAGCAGGCAAAATAGACTTTAAAACAAAGGTTATAACAAGAGACAAAGAAGAGCCCAGTAATCCCACATCTGGGTATTTATCCGAAGAAACCCAAAACACTGCTTCAAAGGGACGTGTGCATCCATATGTTCATTGCAGCATTGTTTACAATAGCTAAGATGTGGAGGCAGCCTGGGTGTCCATCAGTGGATGAATGGATAAAGAAGAGGTGGTACACATATGCATATACAATGGAATATTACTCAATCATAAAAAAAATGAAATCTTGCCATCTCAATGACATGGATGGATCTAGAGAGTGTTGTGCTGAGTGGAGTAAGTCAGACAGAGAAAGACAAATGTCATATGATTTCACTTATATGTGGAATCTAAAGAACAAAAAGACAAACAAAACAGAAACAAATTCATAGATACAACATTTTGATGGTTGCCAGCTGGGATGGGGATTTGGGGATGGGTGAAAATGGGGAAGGCATTAAGAAGTACAAATTGGTAGTTACAAAATAGTCATGGGGATGTAAAGTATAGCATGAAGAATATATACAATAATATTGTAATAACTATGTATATAGTATTAGATGGGTACTAGATTTATTGGGGTGATCACCTCATAAGTTATATAATGTCTAATCACTTTGTTGTACACCTGAAACTAATATAATATGTCAACTCTAATTGAAAAAAATAAAATGATTACTAAAAATATGAATTTAATGAAAAATTTTTCTATAGTCGATTATTTGTGAATTTAATCTAATTTCAGCAGTAAAAATGGCTACTACTCAATCTATTTTTTTTTTTAATCAGGGAGCTTTTATTTTTATTTATTTATTTATTTTTAGCTGAGCCATCCTGTCACCTGTTGGCAGCTCAGCTCGGTCCGGGCATTGAACCGCTGTTGCTCAGAGCTCGCACTCTTGAGCAAGCTCTTAACCAACTGAGCCACTCGGCCGGCCCCATAAATTAGGGAGCTTTTAAATATGTATTATTTTAAGTCTATTTACAGTGTATGACACTGCTTTTGTAATTCAAAGCTCAGTTTTAAATCCTTTTATTCAACATTTTTAACTTTGAAAAAATATAAATCTTCATAAAAGTTGCATGAATAGTATAATAGAACCCATATACCCATCACCTAGGCTCAGCATTTTCTAAAATTGTGGTAAAATGTCCATAACAAAATTGACCATTTTAGCCATTTTTAAGTGTACAATTCATTGGTATTAAGTACTTTCACATTGTTGTGCAGCCATCACCACTGTCCTGCTCCAGAATTTTTTCACCTTCCAAAACTGAAACTCTGTATCTATGAAACAATAACTCTATATCTCCCCCTCCTCCTCACTCCTGATGACCACCATTCTACTTGGTCTCTATGAATTTGACTACTCTTGGTACCGCTTATAAAAGTGGAATCATACAATATTTGTCCCGTTGTGAGTGGCTTATTTCACCTAGCATAATGTCTCTAAGGTTTATATAAGGGTTTCCTTCCTTTTTAAGGCTGAATAATATTCCATTGTATGTATATACCACATTTTGTTTATCCATTCATATATTGATGGAGTTCTGAGTTTCCACTTTTTGTGTTGTTGCTAAACAAATAAAAGAATTTTGATCAAGATCTTGTCATAAATACAGAGAGGTTATCCTATAGCTTTCTTAATATAGAGAAGTTTATATAATTATTTATATTTCATCACTCCCTCCTTGATTAGAAATTTCAGCAGATAAGCCATTAACATTATATGATTTCTCGTTGCATGTTTTCTCATTGACATGATTTCTCCACAAGTTGAGGTGAAGGTCATATTGTTGCATAATGACAAATGTCTTTCAAGGTTTTGTCCTGAATGATGGGAATGTCTGTGTTTGATAAGGCTGGTTCCAATACTTCTCTTCTGGGGACTTTAAAAGAAGACTACAAATGATCCACCTTTTAATGTTACCGTCTCAAGAAAAGAAAAAGTCTATTTCTAGACAATAACTTAGAAGTAAATAGGTCAGAGATGGGGGGTATGTCACATATAAGAAGAGTGCCTAACATTTAATTTTACTTTTGGACTGGTCAAAAATCAAAATTTAAGTAAATAAAAAACTACCTTTTTGATTCTATTTCAAGTCATACCCTTCAAAATTCTAGAACTAACTTGTTTTCTGTTTGGTGTGATTAGATGTAGTATCTACCCCTTGGAATGTGGAACCTGGTGGTAATCAACTGAGAACCATGACCTACACTATAATCCTTAATAATCCACTTACTGGAAAAAGCACTGCTGCCACGGAAAAGCAGGTATGTCTACTCTGTCAGTATTTCAAAAGAATCATACATGTGGGAAGAGAGAAGATGCCTGTCATAGTCACTAATTTACAAAACAATTTCAACAAGTAAATGGCAAGAACAAAAAGAGAGGAGAAAGTGTTACAGGTTAAGAGACTTAAAAGGCATATGAACCCAATCCTGATTCAAACCGACTGTAAAAGGTTATTTATGAGATTTAAGGAATTATTAATTTTTTATGCATTATGGTATTGTAGGTATATTTTAAAGAAAAGAATATTTACTTTTTAAAGAGACATACTGAAGAATTTATATATATATATATGTATATATACACACACACACACACACGCACACACACTCTGATGTGTTTGTGGATGAAATTATATTGATGTCTGGGATATCATTTAAAAGTAATCTAGCTAGACAGAGGATGGTGGGGGAGGGAGGGCATGTGGGAATGGGGGACCGATGAAACAGGATTGGGCAGGAGTCAATGTTGAAGCTGGTTGATGAGCTTATGAGTGTTCATTATTCTTTATTTCCACTTGTGTGTGTGTTTGAACTTTTTCTAAACGGTTTAAAAACGAACACTACTGGAATCTGATTTACAGGATTATGTCAAGGATCAAATAACTAAATGGCTGCTATGACATATGGGGAAGAGACTGTATTTTAATACTCTGTCTACTGTGTGATAAGCATGGCACTGTCTTATAGTGGAGTTTGTGTTTGGCCAATTCATGTTGAAGTATAGTGTATCTGTTCTTCACATAGTTTGAAAATATATGTTAATATCTGAACCAATTATACTATTGTAGTTTTTATCCATCAGTGTTAAAAAGGACTTAAAACTTTTTAAAAAACATTTTCAGATATTATAGAAAAGTTTGATATTTTGTTATTGGAGAGTCTTTGATAACCTTAGAGGATAGGTAGAAAAGGTAAGGTTACAACGAGAAAGATTTGGCCAGCAACCACCTCAAATATTGTTTAGAGAAAGCAGTATTTTGTTCGGTTGCCTGCTTCCTTCACTTTTTTGGTGAAGGGTGGTTTTGTTAAACTTTGATGAATTTGGGGGGCAGGGGGTCCTTACTTTGTTTTGAATTTTGAATTGTTCCCTAACAGCAACATTTAAAATTCTTTATAAACGAATAATACATGCAAGAGATTATATCGTTCCTTTCTCTTCCTCATGCCTAAAAGAAAGAAAAACATAATTGTACAATCAAATGACAGAGAGGCAGCAAATACTATTTGTGCAGGTCCCTTCTGCTCAGCCAACACGGAGCTCTTCTGGCTCTGTCTATAAGCTTCTCATGTCTTCTGTTATTTGTGAGAAGGAATTCTAATATATATGTTCTAAATTTGCAAGGAATTTGATATATTAAACATGTACATGCAAAAAAAATTTTTTTTATCTTATTTTGGCAGACACTGTATAAGGAAAGTCGGGAAGCACAGTTTTATTTGTTAGATTCAGAAGTGCTGACGCACGATGTCCCTTACCATGATTACTTCTATACCCTGAACAGATACTACATCATCTCCTCTTCAAAACAGAAATGCCGGCTGAGGTGAGCTTTTGTAAATGAATGATTTAGTTTAGGATAGGCTGGATTGTGCCCTGGTACCATAGTCATCCTAAAATCTTGGTGGTAGCTTTACACAACAAAGCTTTATTTTTGGCTCAAATGACACATGTCCGCCAGTGGTCACCGGAGCAGTGGGACTCCTCACTCAAGGTTCAAGCTGATGAAGGCTTTGACATCCTGGAGCTACAGGAAGAGAAAGATGTAGAATTGCGCTGGCAGTCAAGTGGCCAGAAGTAGTCATGTGACCCTGTTTAATGGCAACAGGGTTAGGAGTTGTCGAGGAGCACATGGTGAGCAGGAAATGACTCTGTTGCAATGAGAAATAAGAAATATTGGTGCCTTAAAGATAGTGATGGGCCATCATATGCTTGGACTAGTCTCAGCTATAATGCAGTTATTCAACTAATTTGTGACCACTGGAGATTTTTTTATACAAGGCATTTTAACTTTAGAATTTATTTTAGGCCTTTCCTGCTATTTAATTTTAAAAAATCCAGGGCTAGAGAAAGCAAAGAAACAAAATGCCAAGAATGTAGAAGAAAAATTTGATGAAATTATTAGTAGCGCATAGCAATTTTGAAATTGTCAGTGAACAGATTTTCTTGTATTATCTTGATGATTTGGAATCCTTTTGGCTGTCCACTGACTACAATATTACATTTAATTACAATGTTAATATAACTAAATTCTGTCCTTTAAATAAACATTTTCCTTATCCTGTTAGAGTTTCCACAGATTTGAAATACAGAAAACAACCATGGGCCATTATTAAATCTTTAATTGAGAAGAATTCCTGGAGTTCATTGGAAGACTATTTCAAACAGCTTGGTTTGTAAATTTCTTGACTTATTTTTGTAAAGATACATTTATTGACAAAATGGACGGATTCTTCATTTGGATTCATAGCAGAAACTGGTAGATGATGCTGGAATGGCTCCAACTGAAGTGGTTCCAACTACTCCACTTGGGATTTCAAACTTTTAATTTTCATTGGTCTAACAAACACTTACATGATGCTTACTATATGCTAGACATTGTTCTATGTACATTATAATTATCAACTCGTTACCACCCTATGAAGTAGGTACTATTATTTTTTCCCATTTTACTAAAGAAGAAATATTGAAACAAAGAGAGACTAAATGACTTGTCTAAGATCATACAGTTAGGAGCTGTCACATTCCCTGCCTCTCTAGAGAGCCAAGAAAGCTGACTGCAGCGAGAGACTGCGTAACTTGATTATAAATATGCACCTGTGCTTACAATATCAGGAGTGACCTCGCGCCCACACCTTTCTTACCAACGCAGCTTCCTGGGTTTATGCAGTCCCATTTAGTATTGGTATCATGTTATGTGTATGGATTTGGTGGAGGTGGGTACTAGACTGGGGGGAGTAATATAGTTATCCTGTTTGGGTATTCCTTAAAATATACACAAGGAAAAATTGTATATACATATATGAGCATAATTAGTTTCAGTTAAAAAAACTGGTGGTCAGTCAACTCAGGGTAATTTATCATCATCTAGTTTCTTGATTATTTTATTTCCTTGCTTTTCTCTCTGGTTATTTCATTATTAAACTCCTAATCAGGAGCAAAGAAAGTGAAACTCAAAAATTAGTTTTGTCACTGGATAATGAGCTTCTAATAAAAAATCTGGTGAAAGAAAAGGCTTAAATGACAAAAATGAGGTTTTTAGGTTGTTTGCACATTTTCTTTATTAGTGCTTCCTTTTTTGCAAACCCTTATTATAAATTAGAACCATTATATGCTACTCCTTCCTTTGAAATTCACAATCAGGTGCCATAATCTATCTTGGAAATCTTTCTAATGATCCAATATAAATGGGTACCTGTTGTTTCTATAACTGAAATCGCCACATTAATATTTAATATAACATATGGCAGATTTTCTCTGATGGTCCCATCATTTATTAATACAGTCCATTCTTCCTAGAATAATGAAGCCTCATTATGGGATCCCTGTGCTTTTCATTAAGAGTAAGGTTTGAATCTAGGCCATAAGAACCTAAGTAATTGTTAAGGTTACCAAGGCTTAAAGAAAAACAAAACTGAAAACAAAACAACCACCAAACCCCCTGTATTTTATAGCTGAGAAGATTTCTCCACTATCTAATGATTCTTTTTCCTTCTTAGAATCAGATTTGATAATGGAAGAATCTATGTTAAATCAGTCCACTGAAGACCCTGGAAAGCTTAGTGTCTTACGGAGGAGAAGGAGAACATTCAACCGAACAGCAGAAGCAGTCCCTAAACTTGCTACTCAGCGTCCTTCTGGAGATGGGGCCTTAGATGCCAAAGGGGATGTTACAGGTAGCTGTTACCTGGCACAGAGGAGAAAGATTTTAGTTTACTTATATGAAGCAGAATATGCCTTTTGTGCAGTTGCAAAATGACAGGTGTATGGTCGATAGAAGTATTTTATTGGGCCCACATGGTATTTTAAAAATTGGACAGTTTTGTATAAAAACTCAAATCTGATAGCCCTGAACCCAAATCCCTTCATAGCAACAATCAGTTGGAGCTTAATAGTAGCTGCCGTATTAGACAGGGTGTGCACTCCCCAGGTCACCAGTCACCACCATTGTCCTCAGCTGCTGGACTCTTCACTCATTAATTGCCTGCCCAGCATTTACAGACATTTGGTTTCTACCCTTGAATGTACTACAATAATTATATGTTTTTAATCCTTATGTCCTGTTAGGGCCAGCCCAGCAAAGATGGAATTTGACTTTCATTATCCTCACTCTCAATTTTGAAGACCTCCTGCCTCTACTAACTTGATTCCCTCCCTCTCAGAACTATAAAGCTGTAATACCTTCTCATCCTTCTACATTATCAAATTCTCCTCTAAGGCTTATTTCTCAGTGTGAATATATTTATCTACTGTTTAAGCTTAATGGCTCTTTAATTTTGGAATTTAGAAATTTGGGCAACAGAGAACAGGTGAGGAAGACTTAAAACTTTTTTAAGGAGGAAAGCATTGTACACATAAACTTAGCTCAAATATTGTTTGCAGAGATGGAACTTAGCTAGAGATCGTGCATGAGGTATTGAATTGCGTACTTCAGAATAAATTAATTTGTAATATAGGCCAAATTTGAAGGCCTGATATAGGTTTTATTTTTGTAGATTTGTTAAATATTACTCAGGATTTCAGAAACCAAAAGAAACAAAAGGGTGCAGGGAATTCACCCTAAATAACTTTGTCTTTAAAAATAATTTAAAAAAATTTTTCCCCAGTTCTTTACAAATTAAATGAAAATTTTACTGGTTGTAATAATCCTGATTCTAAATCAGCCTTTTTTGTGTCTGATGTGTAGGAAAGAAAAAGGAAAATGAAAGCTATAATACTGCCCTCATTGTGGTGATGAGTATTTTGTAAGTATTTGTTTTTCTGTGCTTTCACTTTTAAGTTTCCAAAAGGATTTGAGTGCATTTGTGTATTATTGTATAGAAATTGCCACTATTTGACCAACTCTGGTCTACAAAAACAGTAATTTTATATGCTTCAGTTGATAGTTTTTGATGTATTATTTTAAGAATTAAATTTGAGGGAATATCAAGTACACATTCAAGAAATATTTTTATTTTTTAAACTAATCTGATTTTTTTTCTACCGTAATAGGTTTTTATGGGAAGTTCCATAATTTAAAGGAAATGTTTACATTTGCAAGCTGGTGAAATCCCAATAATGCTATTTTACTCTATTTGATTAAATCAATGGTCCTTACCCTTAAGTATACATAAGATTCACTTGCTAAACTGCAGATTTCTTGGCCCCAATTCCAGAGATTGAGTCGCTAAGTCTTGAACAGGGATCAGGAATCAGTGTTTTAAAACAGACTGCATGGGTTCTTCTTTTTTTTGTATATATAAGATTTTATTGGGGAATTGGGGAAGGGGAACAGCCAAGTTGTTGTTCTTCAGTCTTAATTGTGGAGGGCGCACCTAGCTCAGCTCCAAGTCCAGTCGCCATCCGGCCACCCGTCGCAGCTCACGGCCACTCAGCTTAAGGTGCCCTGTTCAACCTTAGTTGTGGGTGGGCATAGCCCACCATCCCATGAGGGAGTCCAACCGGAAACCTTGTTGTTAGGAGCACATGCTCTCACCAGCTGAGCCATCCTGCCACCTGTTGGCAGCTCATTTCGGGCGCAGCTCACTGGCCTTGTGGGAATCGAACCAGCGACACTGTTGCTCAGAGCTCGTGCTCTTAACCAACTGAGCCACTCGGCAGGCCCTACACGGGTTATTCTGATGCATGTGATCTAAGGATCACATGAAGAGAAATACTGAGGCAGTTAATTTGAATCTCAGAATATTCTGTAGGAATTGACTCAGCGAGTCACGTTTAGACTACTGCTATTTACCCGGCTTTATGTGTGTCTTGAAGTAGTCCGATTTTGTTGAATTGGCTCTGACTAGGCAATACCTCTGGGTGAATATTTTTTTGAATGAAATTCTTATATCAGCTGTTTTTTTCTAATTATAGATTTCAGAACATAGAAAATGTTTATTGTACCTTTGAGTCTTATAAAAAGGTTTTCATATTCTGCTTAAGTTGATTTGCTATGACAGTTTTGAATAGTAAATATATTATCAGTGATCTTTTGCATTACTTTACAGAAAATTTATATCAAATATTTTATATACCAAATCATCTATTATATATACCATTTCTTTGCCATAATAATTTCATACATTTTAT
This sequence comes from Hipposideros armiger, assembly GCF_001890085.2. Taxonomy (NCBI): domain Eukaryota; kingdom Metazoa; phylum Chordata; class Mammalia; order Chiroptera; family Hipposideridae; genus Hipposideros; species Hipposideros armiger. Next base: position 1,439,587 of record NW_017731526.1, on the reverse strand, counting down.
TTTATAGCTACTACCTTGGTTTTCATTTTTAAAAAGATCCTCTTCTGAATGGGTAATGGTGAATACTGTATATTTTTAAGGGCAAGTCAGTATTTTAACAGAAAATGAAATGTGATGTCGCCTATATATTTACATTATATGTGTAATAAGAAATATATCCATTCACTTGAAAGGCTGTGAACTTACAATAGAGTAAGTTCATTTAGCATGTAACATTTTATATATGACACCATTTATGTATATTTGGGATTTGGTACTTCCTTTGTCTAAGTTGAACTAGAAGAAATTTTTGCTGAATGGTAATTTAAAAAAATTTCTTTTGGCTCCCACTGAGAATAACAGGTACACCATGATCTACCTAAGACCAAGTCCATATTGATCTTCATTTCCTGTTTAGGTGCAGCATTATGGGTTTATAATTGCTTAAGTCAAAAAAGCCCCCCAAAACAGACCTTGGAAGCTTACCTTGTAGATTTCTAAGCTGAGGGTCACATATCAATACTGGCTGGGATTCCTAGCATAGAGGAGAGATGTCAGAGACACTCCGGACCTGCTTTATCTGAGGACTTTATTTTCTTTCTCTTTCTTTTTTTAAAAACTTTATTGGGGAACAGTGTGTTTTTCCAGGACCCATCAGCTCCAAATCAAGTCGTTATTTTCAATCTAGTTGTGGAGGGTGCAACTGAGCTCCAAGTCAACTTGTCTTCAATCTAGTTGTGGAGGGCACAGCTCACTGGCCCATGTGGGAATCGAACCGGCAACCTTGGTGTTGAGCCCGCACTCTCTAACCACCTGAGCCAACTGGCTGACCCTGAGACTTTATTTTCACTCTAGTTACATTCTAACTTTTGTCTCAACATCCACTTATTACTTAAAAGTAATTATTTCATACAGTAAAGATAACTGACTTAAATAGTAACAATAATTGGAAACTAGTGTAGATAATACACATTTTGGAAGATTTTGCATGCATATTGTGCATTTGCAGTGCTTTATGTCTGGAGAAGAGTAGACTAACCAGGTATGATCTGCTCTGCCTAGTTTGCTCTTGCTGGTTTTGTTGAATGTGACACTGTTTCTGAAGCTGTCAAAGATAGAATATGCTGCTCAGTCCTTTTACCGTCTTCACCTCCAGGAAGAGAAATCTTTAAAGTAAGTTTTTTCCCCTCCAACCTGTTATTTCAATAATTACTTAATTGCAAAAAATTAATTTTAGTTTTAGAGATTTTGGTCTGCTAACTATTCTGTAATCATATATGTATGTATGTATTTATATATATATATATATTTTTAATTTCTTGTTTCGTTTGCAAATTAATGGAGCACCTGTGATTTCTAGAAATGAAAGATTAGCAGCTATTCCCCTGGTTTTTAAGATGGTATTTTTCTTGCAGTTTAGCTTCTGAGATGGTGTCAAGAGCAGAAAATGGTCAAAAGAATAAAGATCGGACCCATCGTTTAAAAGGAGTGCTCCGAGACTCCATTGTGATGCTTGAAGAGGTAGGCAACTCTGTGGGCCAAGGAGCTAGGACGCTCAGCCCAGCTGAGTCAGTTGCTCCTTGGTTGTAAGAGAGTGTTTCCTATACCATTATTTGAAGAAAGCCCCCTCCTAGAGGCACCTACCCTTGCCAGTTTCTGTATTATGCAAATTATGTGTATAGTCACTTGTACTTTTTTTTTTTTTTTTACAAAATGGGAGCATACTACACACACCATTGCATACCCTCTTTTTTCAATTTGTAATATATTTTGAAGATGTTTCCACATTAGCATATGTACATCTACCTCATCCTTTTTGTTGATCCTTCTATATAAAATTCTATGCTTAATATTAACTCATTTTATAGAAATAGTAGATACTGTACTGTTCATTAGCTTTTTTTTTTTTTTTAAAATTGGGGATTTGGGGGAGGGGAACAGTGTGGGGCATTGGGTAAGGGGACCAACCAAGTTGTTGTTCTTCAATCTTAGTTGTGGAGGGCACCAGTTGCCATCTGGCTGCCCAACGGCAGCTCGTGGCCTCTAAGGTCAAGGTGCTGTGTTCAATCTTAGTTGTGGGTGGGTGTAGCCACCATCCCATGTGGGAGTCGAACCAGCAGCCTTGTTGTTAAGAGCGCACGCTGTATTCACTGAGCCATTTGGGTGGCAGCTCAGCTCAAGGTGCTGAGTTCAGTCTTAGTTGTGGGTGGGCATAGCCACCATACCATATGGGAGTTAAACTGGCAGCCTTGTTGTTAAGAGCACATGCTCTATCCACTGAACCATCCGGGTGGCAGCTCAGCTCAAAGTGCCGAGTTCAGTCTTAGTTGCGTTGAATAGGCAGTCTTGTTGTTAGGCGCACGTGCTCTCACCAGCTGAGCCATCTTGCCACCTGTTGGCAGCACAGTTCACTGGCTCATGTGGGAATCAAACTGGTGGCCCTGTTGCTCAGAGCTTGTGCTCTTAAGCTAACTCTTAACCAACTGAGGTACTCGGCCAGCCCTCATTAGTTTGTTTTTATCTGTTAACCATATATCTTGGAGATACTTCCATATCAACAAAGTGCCCCCTCTTCTTTTAACAGTTGCAGAGAATTCAACTATTTTAATGTGCCTTAATTATTTTGCCAGTTCTCCACTAAAGAATGAACATTTAGGTTACTTCAGTGTTTTGCTATAAACATTATCTCTTGAACATAGTATCATCAATACGTGCTGCTTAGTTCCATGAACCAAAAGTTAGAGGAGTCCCTTTGAAAAATAAAGATTAACATTTCCATTATAATACCTGCTTTACTTTTCAAAATTGAAAAATAGAGAATAGAGAAAGAAAACCTCTAGTTCTAGCATTCAGACATAATCAGTTAATATTTTGCTGTATTTCCTTTCATCCTTTTCCTCTATGTATAGGATTGGTTTTTAGAAGATTCAGTTATTGAGCACCTCTTAGGATATCATGTGGGGCACTGAAGGTTACAGCGTCAATGAGGCACTCTTCAGCTGCAGTCCCTCCAGTTCCTTAGTAACTTCCTGCTCCCACTATCATTAAGGAGCATATCGTATACTCACTTTTCCTCTCCTCCCATTTCCCCCTCACTCTCAACTGATGACTATGCCTCAAGGAAAAAAGACATTCCCTCTCCTTCTATAACCAAATCTATAGACTTTCCTATCTCTGCACCCTTGTCTGCTCCCCTCCTATCAGAAGCATTCCTCTGCCAATGGAAAGCAGGCTCCAGCGTGTGTTAGCAGGAGACCCCGTGCTTCCCCATTTCAGTCTCTCATTCAACTGGACCTTTACCATCAGCACATGACCCTGCTCTATGATCTCCTACATTAAAAACCTACATCATCCATGTCCTCCTCTTGTCTACTCGTCATCTCTCTACTCCCTTTCACAGTTGAGATCTTTCAGAGTTGCTTACTCTGGCTGTCACTCCTTTACTTTTCTTAACCCATTCATTTTTTAGGGTTTATTTTCTCCAAAATCACTTGTTCACATAGAGTTACCTTGTTCTACAAGATTTTTTTGAGAAAAATAGCAATCCCAGCACCCTCTTCTCCATTTCTTTCTGAAAGACAACAATCTTTAACTTTTGTTTACCTCCATATTTATCAACAAGCATGTATTGGTATTTGATATTTCAATTTTAGATATTATCCTTTGTCTTCCAATTATGGAAGACAAGGATTTTGTTTCCTTTTACCTCTTCTTGCCCTCATTTCTAATTCCCCCATTTTCCCAAGTGAAGTTATAATTTTGGTAAGATCAATATTCAATGCTTGCTTTGTATTGACTAAGTTTCCTGTTCTGAGCTGTGCCATAGAATAAACCATGACTGCTTTTTCTTTTCTGTGCTTTTGCTTATCCCTAAATGTCATTATCATTGATTAATCAGTATTATTTATAACTATTTCGTCCCCTAATGTTGTATAAATCTCCTCTCATAATCTTCATTCATCTGAGGTATTCCAGCCTCTGACTGGCTCCAGTCAGGTCCAGGGGCCCTCTGTGTGGGCGCACAGCTCTCATTCTGGGCATTCTTGTTGCCCATCTCCTATTTCTTACATCCCATGTGTTCTGCTTTCTTGATTTACTTCCTCCTTTTAAAGGAGCATATCCGTTAGTAGCTTCCTGAGAAAGAGAGTATGGAGGTAAATATTTGAGATTTCACCTGTCTGAAAATTTTTTGCTTCATTGTCCTTTGCCTTCCAGTGTTACTATTGAGAATTCTGAGGATGTTATCATTCCTAATCCTTTAATCTGGAAACTCATGCCCTTTAGTTCTGGAAAGTATTGAATTATATAGGTGATGATTTCCTTCCCTTCGCTTTCCACAGCTCCTAAAATTCAGATGTTGGTCTTCTGTTGGACAGGTTGTCTAATCTTACCTTTTCTTTCCAGCTTCTGTCTCTTTGCCTTTTGTTTTGTTTCCTCAGCGATTTCCTCAACTTAATCTTCAAATTCTTCTATTGAGTTTTTCAATTTTTGCGAACAAGTTTTTAATTTCAAAGAGCTATTATTCCCCTGAATTTTCTTTATTTTATGGCATTGTGAATTTTTTAAATAGCTATAATCCCTTTATCTCTCTGACCATATTACTGATAGTTAAAACCATTTTTTTTCTTCTTCTTGCATACTCATTTTCCATGAACATCCTTTCCCTCCTGTTTTGATTTCTATCCTTAGAGTTAGAGGGTTTCTTTAGATGTCTGTAGTCCTTGGTTGTCTGCTTGTGTGGATTAGAAGCTCTTAACATGTGGGTCAGGCTGGTCTACCCCAAACTTCTCTGTAGACTTGGCTGGGCTGCTGGCTGAGAAATCCTGATCTCAGTATCTAGGTGTTTCCTCTTGGATCAGTTAGTTTCCACAAAGACTCTTTCAGTTTCCTATCTGAAGGAATAAGGGTTGGCTGCTAGCATTTTGGGAGCTGAGTGAAAGGAGAGGGATGGGCGAAGACAGAGTAGAGGGGATGGTCTCAACATTTGGTATACACTTTCGTCTAATCCTCGATTTTGGTATGGTACCACTGTCCTTAATGATGTCTTGGTGTCCCCCGAGCCAAACAGCCAGGGACCCTCTGTTTTATCCTCTCTAGGAAATAAAATTTTAGACTTCTGCCCAGGTAGTAGGAGAGGTCAGATGTCCAAAGGGTCATTCAATTCCTTTCCTCCTTATTCCCCCTTTCAGAAATTCCTGGCCATCAATTCCTGAGGCTTTTGAGGATTCTTCAGGGTAAATTTGGTTGGTTCTCAGCTTCTCTACTGTTAACTTAGGATTCAGCTTTTTCAGGCCTGCTAAGTCATCCATCTGCTTTCCAGTTTCCAGAGTTGTGTTGCAGTTGTCACTTTTTCTGTTCTCCCACCCCTGTGGTTTATGTCTCTAGAAAAAGTCCCCTCACTGTGCTTTTAGTGGGGTTTCAGGAAGAAAAAAAAACTGGATACATGTATTTAATCCACTTCCTCGCTCTTCAGCTCACTCCTCGTGCCTGGTTTTCTTCCCTGTCTTCCACTGATGTTGCTTGAGCTGAGGTCCCCAGTGACCTCTCTGGCTTTTAACATTAATGTACTTTTTTTAGTTTTCATCTTACAGTGTCAGCATTTTGATAGAGCTGACCACTCTTTTCTTGAAATGTATCTAATCTTGCTTTCTTTAAAACGGTGAAAAAAAAACCAAAACAACAACCCAGCTTTATTGTGAAGTAGTTCATATACTATAAAATTTCCCCTTTAAAGGACTTTTAGTATATTTACAAGGTTATGCAACCATTACCACTATCATTCCAGAGCATTTTCATCACCCCAAAAAGAAACCCCAGACCCATTAGCAGTCACTCCCATCCCTCACTCTTTCAAGCACCTGGCAATCATTAATCTACCCTCTAATTCTGTATTTGCCTATTCTGGACATTTCCTATAAATGGAATCATATATTTATGTGACTGGCTGCTTTCACTTAGCATAATGTAAAACTACTTTTTGCTTTGAAACCATCTCTCCCTGACCTCTTCCTGGCCCAATGCTCCAGGCTCTGTTAGATTGTCTTCCCTTCTCTGCTGCCCCTTTAGGTGACTGCATCCAATCCCCTAACTGGGAATACTGCGTGTGCCATTAACTCCCAAATCCATCTCTCTCACCCTGAACTATTCCCTGAGCTCCGGACTCATACGTTCACTTTTCAACTTGGTATCTTCACCTGGATGCTAACAGGCATCCCAAACTGGTCATGTCCAAAACAGAATCCCGTTTTCATCCTGAGCCAACCCAATTCTCTAGTTGACCTTAGTTTAGAAAATGATACTAGCATCCTCCAGTTGTTCAAGTCAAAAACTTAATACAATGTGTAAGTATATTATTTGTGTGATTATTTGTTTTACTTTATCCCTCACTAGTCTGTAAGCTCCATGAAGGCACAGACAGTGCCTGTTTGGTTTACCATTGCATCCCCAATGCTTAGCACAGTGCCCGACATGTAATAGATAAGCAATAAATATTTGAATGAAAGAAGGAATGCAAAAAGGATAAGACGTAACTCTTGCTGTCAAGTTGCCTACAGTTTTATTAGAGAAATCAGATGACCATGTGTACTGTTCAAGGCTATAAAAGTATAAAACTAAGTGTCAAAGTAAGTAGTAATGCTTTGGGAGTTTAGAGGCAGGATGATTCAGGGAAACTACATGGAGACAGTTGGGGTGGGGGAGTTTTAGATAAGACAAATGAGGATAATAGTAAGCACAGGCCTGGAAGTGGACCTTGAATTGTTTAGGAGTTAGTGAGACCACTGCAACTTCATTTGAAAAAACAAGGCTTTCACTTTGGATAATTTGATTAAGGGACATATTGGGAGGCAGAATACACAGCAGTACATTGTAGGAAGAAATGCAGTCCTACAGCAAATGCGAAGAATCTGTGGCAATCATACTGCCAGATTACCCTAAGGAATCAGGTGTTTTATATTCAGGCTTCTGAATATAACAAAATTATGTTAACTGTAAATGTAAACTTTTGGCATAAAAATAATCAGAAAAATTTAAACAATCTGATTTTGAAAATTATTTTGTTGGCAGTTGAAGAGCTCACTCCTTATGCTTCAGAGAACCTTTGATCTCCTAAACAAGAACAAGACTGGCGTGGCTGTGGACAGCTTGTGATCTTCCGGACTGAAATTGCAAAGATACTTGGAACTAAAAGAAAACATCTTGGAGAAAACCAGAAGATGAAGGATTTTAATTGTGATAGGAGCATTTTCATATTTCCCTATTACTGGTACTTCTAATACAGACATTCTTTTTAATAACATTTGTTAGATAATTAGTCTGTGATGGCGTTAAGAATCCATCCTTTCACTTCTTATACCTAATTTTGAGCTGTGAATTTCTCCAGTGAAGCATGAAATATGTTGTAGATTTGAATTTCTGTGATAGGAAAAGAAAATGAGATGCTCTGAACTGAGTGATATGGCCTTGTTTTTACAGTAAGGTTTGAAGTTTGATGCTTTATCTGTTAACATAGGATCAGTATGTGTCCAACAGGCTGCTTTCACAGTCAAGATACATTCAAGAGATTAAAGAAGATAATGTAAGAAACCTCCAAATCATTTCGAATTTTAAAGGATCCATTTTCAGGCATATAACATTTCTAGGTTTGTGTACTATAAATATTATAATATCTTCATTAACTTAGCATGCAAATTCAATAGTCAGACCTTTTGACTCTGCATGTTGATGACTATTATCGGAAAGGTTCTTCAGCCATGTGGTATCTTCATGAAAGAAATAGTTGTTTCTTCTTCAGGTAGCTATCAGAGGTGAGATTATCTTGCCTCTTCATACATCAAATGGCAGAAGAATCAATTTCAGAAAAGGAAACATGTAGGATACCAGTACTCAAAATGAAGAATTATGCTTTGAGTTTTAAAAACCAGAAGATTAGGCTAAAATCTGGGCATATAGTGACAGATCAAATAAATACTTGAACTAAGCCTGGCTTCAGCTTAGCACTCTTTCAGGTGGAAGTAAGCCATCTGGTTGAAAATAATTTGTGGATTAGTTTTCAGTGGCCACATATGGCCTTTTTATTGATTCATATGAATGGCTTGTTTTACTCCTTAAGTTATAAGCCAGACACAAACTTAAGCTCTTTAATAAAAAATTTGGGTACATGATCTCCCAATACAAATGCACTGACACTGAAGTTGTAAGTCAGGCACAAGCTTTGGCTCTTTCATAAAAAGGTTTTGGGCATATGTGTCTCAATACAAGGCATATATGTCTCTGGGACAAGAGAAAGTGCAGAATAATTTGTATATATTCTTACTGTTTGAACAACTATTGCCTTTAAATATCTTTTTTTCCCAGAGTCACCACAGCCACATGGGACTGTTATAGACATTTCTGAGATGCCTGTAGAGAATGAAAGTATTGACTCGATTAGAGGGAAAATGGATTTCTGTGGGCGAATCCCAATTCACCTACTTTGGGATATGACTATACTTACTTGGGGGGGGGCGTGTTTTGATAAGGATTTATGAAGTGTCTGGCTGTGAGCAAGACTGACTGAATTATAAACTTGAAACCTTGTTCTCTGTTGAATTCACAAAACTCATCAGTGACAAGCTGAATATTTTTGAGATGTTTCTTAATAACTTGTACTTCATTACATACCTCAAAGATAATGACCAAAGTAAGTTGCTTTATAAATTACTTATGACTAAATATGAATGCATGCATAATTCAGTAATTGTATTTGAGTTATGTAAATTGAATACCAATAAGACCCCGAGTCTCTGAGTTGTCGGTTTTTTTTTCTTTCTTTTCTGTTAAAACAAAAAAAAGGTAGAAATCCTACTGAAGTGAAAACATGTACACGGGCCTACATTCTTTTCAAAATTTTGTGCAAAAATAAAACCCAAAGAGGACTCTCATCTTAGGGCATTTTCATTTCAAATATGCAGACTGTGGGAACAAAAGTACTAGGCTTCCGGGTCTAACGTAGAGGCGGCTCACCAGAAATAACTGAACAGGTTGGATAATTATCACATCAGGACAGTGATGGACCTTTACGGGAAGGTTAGCAAATTTGGGGGCGGTACCTCGGTAACATCTGGTGGTGGAGATCTCCCCTAACGCCACTTGCGGGTCTGAATGAGGGTTGGCCGTCCCTCGGGTCTCAATACTTTGGAAATCCTCCAAGTGTCGGGTTTCCCGTATTTCCGTCTCGGTCCCTCCCGGATGGGACGGGACTGCGGTGTGAGCCAGCCTTGCGCCCCGCCGTCGGGACCCGCTTTCGGTGGCCCGTCCCCTGCTCCTCCTGTCCTCCAGGCGCCAGGGCCGCCTGCGGGGGGGAGGGGCCTCGCCGGCGGGCTCGGCGGGGCGGCGGGTGGCGCACGTGTGGGTGGGCGGGGACCCCAGGCGCCGGGGGCGGGGCACCCGGAAGCGCGCGCGGACTTGGCGCGCCGAGCTCGGCGGGCCGGGGTCCGGCGGGGACGCGGGGGCACCGCCCGGACGGCGGCGGGCTGCAGTCACAGGTGGGCGGCGGCGAGGGCGCGGCTGAGCAGAGCCGGGGTCCCCGAGACTCCAGCCACCACGCCGGGAGCTTCGCAGAGCAGAGATCGGACACGTCTGCGCCTCCGAGGAGCCGACCTGTCTCCCCTCCGCCTTGGCTTCTTTGGCTGCAGCCGCACCTCGGCCCTGGAGCGCAGGTAACTTCCCTTCCAAGGTCATTCTTGGGGCGGGGCGGCGCTCGCTGCCCGCCTACATCCTCAAGATTTGTGGGGGCGGGAGAGGCGCGCCCTGTGCGGGGCTGGAGTGGAGAAGCGGGGCTGGAAAAGCTGGGTGGGACCGCGACTCCGAGCGCAGCCCAGGCGCCGGCTGGCCTCTCCTGAGCCGGGTCCCTGGCTCCTGCAGCCGGGCGCGTCCGCCGGCCCCAGCGGTAACCGCTACGTCTCTGCCCGTAACCCCGAGGGTGAGTTTCTACCCGCGCCCAGGTTCGGGTGAGGACCGCTCGGTCCTCCCCAGCCCGCACCAGCAGGTGCGCGCAGCCACCCGCGTCCCGGCTGTCCCCAGCAGCGTGGTCGGCCGTCACCATGGGAACGACTGGTGCCCAGACGGAGCCTGCCCTGGATGGGAAGTGGTGGTGAGGGCTGCTTTGGAGCTCCTAGAGCCCTAGAGCTCCCTGTCTGGTCAAGCTGAGCCAGAAAAGCTTGATGAAAATGGGGCCCCCCTCCGCCTCTTCTCATTTTTGATTTCTCAGGCGTTGGCGGCTGATCAGAGAGGTGTGGATGTGTTTACAAGATGTGAATTGTGTGCTTTCCACCTTCACCTTTTGAGGGCTTCGTACGCCTCATGGTGACAGGTGGGAATCATGACACAGAAGGGCAGTATGAAGCCAGTGAAGAAAAACAAAGCGGAAGAACCTGAATTGGAGCCCCTGTGCTGCTGCGAGTACATAGATCGCAATGGAGAAAAGAACCACGTGGCTGCTTGTTTGTGTGATTGCCAAGACCTGGATGAAGGGTGTGATAGGTAAGAGCAGTGTTTCTTGATGCTGACTCCACTGGCCCTTTTGAGAGCTACCATGTGCGCTTTCAGCATAGCCATCCAGAACACGAGAATTTGCTCTTGATTCTATGTCCAAGTACCTAAAATTGAGACTTGTGTTCTATGTCAAGGGTGAGGATTTTATAAGGATGAATTACTCAGTTGTGCACAACTGTCTGTTCAGCTCAGGACATTATTATTTTTCATTTAAAAGGGAGAAGATGGAGACAACAGGCATTTAGAGACTGACTCCTTGGCCACCAAGGGGCTTGAGGGTTGAAAGATCATTTTCATGCTGTTGGAACTGGTTTCACCCCTTGTTTCTGGGGAGGAAATCCAACCAGAAGGCATGTCCCTCCCTTGGATTGGCTATTTTCAACATGAGCAGTAACACTGTCTCATTTAATGCTATTGTATTTGGCTTTTATTTTCATTGTTATACCAAATAATGGAAATTGCTATCCAAAAAGATAATTTTTATCATCAGTGAAAAAATTTTCTACCAAATAGTCTTTTTCCATTTTCTAAGTGATTATATATTTTTATATATAACTTATTCATTTCTAAGCAATTATCCATTTTTAACCCATTTGCTAAGTAATTATATATTAAAAAATTGTTGCCATATGGAAAGCATAATGTGGGAAGAATAAGGATGTTGGAAACTTGCTTTTCCCATTAATAGTTACTGCTGCTTTTTAAAAAACCATTGCAATGGCAGATTGCTGACTTTGAACTTGGTGCATTAATCTAGCCATGAAGAGCATTCTTGGGGACCACTGTGGTCTAGTACCAACCTTGACACCTAACTACCCTATAACTTCTTTGCAGTTCTTACTTGACGATGTCTGTAGTCTTTTTTACAGGTGATTTTAAACATAGATTCTTTAGACTTAGTCTAAAATCCATACTGAGAAAATGGAGCACTTTGTGCTAATGAATGGAGAAATGATGCTGCTTTCATAATCTCCATCACTCAAGACCGCAGCTCTTCCATTAACCTTTTAACTCTTCCTCCCTCCCAGCCCTTGAGACCTGGGCTGGCCCTGAGTTCTCTCCTCTGCTCTCTTCATACACTTCTCTGGAGATAGGCTCCCAGCATTTCCACTCGCCTGCTGCTCTGGATGGCTCCCATATAGTTGTCTCCCATTTCCAAGGTCTATCACTATTTTTTTTAATTGTCTAAAATCAGTGTTATCATTCCTTAAATTGTTCCTTTCCTTACAAGCCTACGTGTGCAAAAAAAAGCCATTTTTTTTTTTTTAGTCATTTGAGTCATAAAGTTTGATCTCTGTTCTTCCCCATGCAGACCCCTGTCCCTACTGAACTGGTTTACTCCCTGGGCCCAGGACAGGCTTTGTGCTGTACATGTCTGTCCACTGGAATGCCTTCTTCTCTCTCCACCTGTACAAATGCTAGCCATCTGTCAAGGTTGAGCACAGACCCCACCTTTTCAACAAGGACCCCTCTAATGACTCCACCCAAAAGCATTCACTCTCCTCTGAGCACTGCTTGTGATGTTTGACCATAATAGTTCATTGGGTGATTTTGCTGCCGTGTCATTTATCTGATGTATAAGCTCCCATGTTGTCTTGTCGTCATACTAGATTGTGAAATTTCTTGAGAGTTTTATGTCTGTACCTACCCACCCAAGTCTAAACAGTGCTTTTGTGTGGAATATGTGAGTATATATGTGTATTCGTTTCCTGGAGAAATAGTTTTCAACTGTCAGTTAAACATTATCTTCTCATTCATATTAAAAAATGATACATGAATCTGAAAAACTCAAGTTTAGTAGTCAGGAAGTAGGATACGTGGCCTTTGACCTCTTATCATTTATCCTGTTGTTTGGCTTACAGTGTTCAGTGGTGTTTAATTCAACAAACCCACATGAAGTGCCTTCTCTTTGTGCTCTTTCTGAATAGATGGATTACGTGTAAATCCGTGCAGCCAGAGACTTGTGAAAGAATCATGGATACAATCTCCGATCGCCTCCGAATTCCCTGGCTTAGGGGAGCCAAAAAAGTTAACATTAGCATCATCCCCCCGCTCATCCTCCTGCCCGTCTTCCTTCGTGTGGCTTCCTGGCATTTCCTCCTGGGGGTGGTGGTGTTGACTTCCCTTCCTGTGCTGGCTCTGTGGTACTACTACCTCACTCACAGAAGGAAAGAGCAGACCCTGTTCTTCCTGAGCCTCGGGCTGTTCTCCCTGGGCTACATGTACTATGTGTTCCTGCAGGAAGTGGTCCCCAGAGGGCGTGTGGGGCCCACTCAGCTGGCGCTTCTTACCTGCGGGTTATTTCTGATCCTCTTAGCCTTGTACAGAGCCAAGAAGAATCCAGGCTACCTCAGAAATCCAGCGAGCAGTGACAGCAGCCAAATTGAGTGCCTGGACAGAAAAGGGCAGGAGAAGACCAAAGGGTTCCCTGGCACAGACACATCAGGCAGTCTCAACAACCGCACGCTGAAGGATGACCTGAAGGGCCCTTCCAGGATGTTGGCTGGAAGCCCCACCAAGGTGAAAGAGGACTGGTGTGCCAAGTGCCAGCTGGTGCGACCAGCCCGGGCATGGCATTGCCGGATATGTGGCACGTGTGTGAGGAGAATGGATCACCACTGCGTCTGGTATGTGGGAAAATTTGGAGGCTTGTGAAGTGTGAATTCACGTGAGACTCTAGCCGTGTTTGATCTTCCTTGGTGTCATCCTAAAATTTCTCTCCTTCCCAGCCTTACACCTTGTGAATATTTGTGGGCTGTTATGCTCTTCCCACTTAGTCATCAGTTTTTTGAGTTTCACCAATTTAGTTTTTTCAGTCATTTCCTGAAGATGGTTTTTTCATCTTTTTTGTTATTCTCTTTTGAGCTGCCGGCCCCTCATTTATCTTCTCTTTTCTAAAAGAGAAGCATCTATAGTTGAATGAATTTTGTTTGTTTGTTTGTTTGTTTGTTTGTTTTCAGAATTTATCAGAATCAGTATAGGAGTATTTCCTTATGCTATTCCTTTTGAACAGAATTCAAGACAGTGTTCCCGTATTTTTAGGTGACTCTTTTGTCCTCTCACCATACATCCTTAATCATTTTAATACTACTAATGATTTCTAGTCTACATTATTGTGTCAAGTCCTTACCAGATAACTTCCTATTTGGTTATTGGTGGAGAGATGGGCTTTTTTGCACCTACCTGCTGGCCAGTGACAAATGAGGACACTGAAGTGTCCCCTAAGATATAAAGTGCAACTGTTAAAGATAATGTTGCAGCTTTACTGAGTAAATTTCAAACTAAAGGAGGTGTAATTAATTCAGATGTGACTGGTATAAGTAGCATGTTTGCAACTTTATTGTTCTTAAGGCAGTCGTGGTCAATGAATTCTGCTTTTTACGGCTAGGATTTTGGTTATGTAACATACTTGCCCCACAGAAAGGGACGTCAGAGCTGGTGAGGGGCAAAAAGGCCAGGAGGGCACTGGGGTGGACCTCAAGTGCGGGACTCAGGTATGGGGACAGCTCTTTTCTGGGGTTTTGCCTTTAGGAGTAAACGGTGTTTTCATTTTAGATTTTTCCACTTCTGTGTCTTTGTCATTTACTCATGTGTGTGTGAGTGTGTGGCCCATTTACAAGTGCTGGTTTGCAGAGGGCCTGCCAGCCTCACTCACTGGGGCATCCCATTGTCCCTGTACATTCTGCCCTACAAATGGCTGTGACACAAACTCTTCACCTTACATAAAGATAAGTCTGCATATCAGCGCGTTCTCCACCCTGACCATGTTTCTAACCTCTTGGGATCATTTCATTAATATATATATTTAACATATATTTTCCCATGCTGTGTACTACTTCTGATTTAGCATTTTTAGGTTTTCATAATTGTGATCAATCATCCTTATTGTGGTGATTACAATATCATCTCTCTTCATAGCTGGGTAATAGACTCCACTTACTAATATTTAGAGGTTTGTTAGCCCAGGTCTGCTTTTTACTTAGTCTTGTCCTTAAACTAATGATATAATTTCATTTTGCAAAGAGCAGAGGATATAAGACTATATCTCTCAGCGGACAAGGTTTTAATTCCCTAAAATGGAAAAATAAGAGAACCTTTTAATAACTGAAATTCACACTGTTCCTGTGTTAAAAGCTTTCTTGTTTATTATGTGAGTTATAGAGAGAACTTTTTAAAACGTGTTTGCTTTTCCCCCCCTTCTGCTGTTTTGAGGATAAATAGCTGTGTCGGAGAATCAAATCATCAAGCATTCATACTTGCCCTTTTGATCTTCTTGCTCACCTCGGTGTATGGGATCACGCTGACCTTGGACACCATTTGTAGAGAAAGAAGTGTCTTCACAGCTCTCTTCTATTGTCCTGGAGTGTATGCAAATTACAGGTGAGATGTGGTTACTGCAGCACTTAGGCCCACAGAGGAGGGAAGGGATAATAATGTAAGGGGCTGTGATTGGCTACCAGGTTGAGTTCAAGGGGCTGTGATTGGCTGCCAGGTTGAGTTCAAGGGGCTGTGATTGGCTGCCAGGTTGAGTTCTCAACCAAAACGTAGGACAGGGTATGGGGCTGCTGAGCATCCCAGAAATTGCCAACAAAATTGTGCAGTGGAGAGGCGCATTTTTCTAGGGTAATGTCAAAAGGGTCATTGACCCTTAAAAAGTGATAAACTAGTACTGTATAAGCAGGACCAGGCTTAATCAGGGACTGCCAGGGTCACATGCCCAAGCAAGTGACAGCGAAACTAAAACAAACAACTAGAAGTCCCAGGGGATGTATGTGGGCCATTTTGTCATAAGTATCAGGGAGCTCCTCACTTTGCTGCTTTCTGGTGCCTTTTAGCCCTATCTTAATTTACTGCTTCTGATCCTTTTGGTGATCCTTTTGTGAAGTGCTTGCAATCTCTGTAACCTTTCTTTTCTATTTAACCCCTGTTGGTTTTTCCCTGTTCTACTTTTAAAAAAATCATCACTCATGATTACTGTGGTATCTAGGTCAAAATTTCCTTCAGCACTATTAGTTTGGGCACATTTCTGTGTTGTGAAGATTGCCATGCTTTGGCAGAAGCTGGGAGTTTTCAGCTTTGGCCTGAGCCGCCCCCTCTCCTGAAAGCCACAAGCTCCCTCTGCCTTTCTTTGTTTCCTCCCGCTACCATTTTCCTCTGAGGTGGGCGCTCTGTGGTTTCTGTGGTCCTGCCTGAGCTGGAGCAGCTCTGCCCCCACGGCCCTTTTCATTCTCCCCTGTTTTCAGAACACTCCCTGCCTCATCTATTGGATTGTCGGAAAAGTCATGAGGCATTTTTGCAACGAAAAACAGAGAAAAAAATATGTCATGACTTTTCCGACAACCCAATACATGTAGTGCCCCATGCAGGTCTTTGTATTAGTCCATGAACTGATCCCCACGGCCATCATAGATGTAGACATTTATGGGCATTGTTACAATAGATTGGTTCTCCTCCTCACCGTAAGTTCTTTGTTTCTCTATGTTGAGAGTCTTAGTAGGTTGTGAAATTTTTCAGTAACACTGGAATTATTCAGTAATTACTATTCTTAGTAGGTTGTGACAAACGTCCTAAAGCAGAGCATGTTACAAAGCATGAGTTTTGTAGACTTCCTGTGGGTCACTTAAATGAGGAATGTGGTCCTGCCATTGGTTCTCACTGTATAATGATTCATGTCTCCCAGTTGGGCCCCAGCTTTCCTCATCTATGTGGTGATTTAATCATCTCCAAGGTCCCCCCCACCTTTTTTAAAAAAGGTTTTATTGGGGGAATTGGGGAAGGGGAACAGTGTTGGGGAATTGGGGGAGGGAAACAGCCAAGTTGTTGTCCTTTAGTCTTAGTTGTGGAGGGCGCAGCTAGCTCAGCTCCCAAGTCCAGTCATCATCCAGCTGCCTGTCTGCAGCTCAGGGCAGCTCAGCTCAAGGTGCCATGTTCAATCTTAGTTGCGGGTGGGTGTAGCCCACCATCCCATGTGGGAGTCCAGCCGGCAACCCAAGGTCCCTTTTGGCTTAACAAGAGCAGATTCTGAATGAATTTATTTCCATGTAACTCATTGGAAATCTTTGAGTGAAAATAATCAGTTGGCAAACATTAACCGGTAGCCTCTCCTCACAGTCTTATTAACGAGCTGAAAGGAGCTTTCTTGTCCTGTGTGATTCCGTTTGGCTTTAGGAAGCTGAATTTGAAATGTGATGATGCTCCTACACATCTTACAAGTATAGGGCTTCTAGTTTTGGGAGACTGGAAATGAACTTTAACAGTGTTCCTGGGCTCCCACCCATAGCTTCCTTGAGAACGTTTATAGCAATCTTGTGGCGCCTTCATTTTCTCCCGAGTTCAGAGCAAGTTAGGAACTATTCATTCATTCAGCAAACAGATTTTGAATGCTATTATGTCAGGCACTGTGTTGGTTGTGTGGGGGGTACAAAAGGCAAAAAAACCCAACAAAACCCCAGTCCTTGCTATTTTAGTAAAACATACTAGAAAAAGAGGCACCAATGATTATAAAATGCAACAGAACATGTTAATTAATAGCCATAAGTTAAACAGGTTATCGGTGTTTTGAGAATAGGAAAGTATCTTCCAGTGGAGCAGTTGGGGAAGGTGCCAAAAAGTACTACAGGTGTGGAAATGTCAGAACAGTGACAGCTTTCTGACTGTGAAAAGACCGCAGCCCTGACCCGCCTGTTCCGCCCCCAGCTCCGCCCTGTCCTTCACCTGCGTGTGGTACTCTGTGATCATCACAGCCGGCATGGCCTACATCTTCCTGATCCAGCTGATAAACATCAGTTATAATGTGACTGAGAGGGAAGTCCAGCAGGCCCTTCGACAGAAGACGGGGCGCCGGCTCCTCTGCGGGCTCATTGTGGACCCAGGCCAGTACAATCGGGGCTTCCTGCGGAACTGGCACCAGTTCTCCACCCTGGGCGCTCACCCCTTCCATCACCCTGCTGAGGACATTGTCTGAAGTGCCTTCTGTACGGCAGCGGGAGGGGTGGCTCTGCCCTCTGCTCCCTTCCGCCGTACACTTCAGGGTCCACGCAGGATGTTTGTTTTTAACCCGTTTCTTAAAGGCCGTGCTCAGGTTTAGAGAGTGAACTGGGAAGAAAGCAATTTTTTTGACTTCACAATTTAAGAGATTTTTATATTGAAGGAGTAACACTAGAGCCATCCCTTTCCAGTCACCTTGTTAACTAAACCACCGGAAGCTGAAAGGATGTGGATTGCTAATGCACAAATTGATAGAAGCAACTCCTGTCCATTAGTGTGGGAGAAAGGCGTTTGGATTAGGATGGTTTCTAGTCCTCCCTCTTTTAATCGCTAATAGCCATGTGACCCCGTAGTGGAGTCACGTCCCTGAGTCTCAGGTTCATCTGTAAAGTGGGGTGCTGATGCCTGCCCTGGCTACCTCACAGAGCTGTCGTGGGGGGTTCACATGAGGGAGGACGTCTGTGTAAAGCACTGAAAAAGAATTAAAGTGTCAGAGAGATATGAAGTATTAGGAAAATCCCAAGACTGGAAAAATGTTTTTAGGTCAGAACACTGAAGCCAATATTATTAATCTGTTTTCAGCGTTTCAGAGCGAAAAGAGATCCCCAAATACCATGCTGTACCGTTACGGGAGTTTCTGAAGTATTAGACATTAACTACTCAAACCTGGTAGAGGATGGACCAGATGGTTTTATACTGTCATCTGAAAACACAGTTGATAGAATTATAATTATTGCTGGTATAATGTATGGTGGTCATGATTTTAGGTGACAAGTTCTTATATTTATCTTATTTCTTAGATATTTATTGTTCATATCTACTCTGAATAACTCCAGTAGGCATTAATGTTTTTTCCTCTTTCCATGCCTCACCTGGTAAGGTGCTAGCCACACTGTGACGATGGCTGGAAGAGAAAAGACACCCCTACAGGGAACACTTGACTCTGTTTCCTGGATAGGGTGACTGGTTAATATCAAGGGCTTGATTTTTTTTGTTCATTTAAGTAATTCAAATGCTGTCAGTTACAGCAGTAAGTGGCAATAATCGGTCTTCCGGCATTCACATTATTCTGGCACGGACTCCCTTTGAGGGGTTGATTGACATCTTCCCACTTAACTTGCGCGTTACTTCTCATTCACCTTTCCCTAGATAAAAGTATCTCACCAAGAGAGAAAAACAGGGTATATGTGTTTTCCACTAACTAATGGATTAACTGTTCTTCCCTAGCTCTTCCAAAAATATCACATTGTTTCTTTAATCATATCTCAAAACTGAAAATGTACAAAGGACTAAATATTTATCTAGAAGGGGTTTATTCTGCCATAGATTTCAGATGAGGCAATTTCAGATGGGGAAAATACCCTCCTGAAATACTTGCTTTTGTACCTGTATTTTTTTTTTTCAGTCCCAAAGATAATTCTTGAGTCCTTAAATTTGCCTTGGCTTATAAGAGAAAATATTGCCAGGGTTTTCAGTCTTTCTGTGCATGCTGCTATAACAAAAGGTTTATAAATGTTGAGAGGAAATAGTGCTACTTCCTGCAACTCGGCCTTCTGCAGATAGCACCCTCCCTAGTCCCGCCATTAATTGAGACTGTCCTTAAGACAGCTTGTCGCTCTCCCCAGAGATGGTTTGTTTAATGAACGATAGGCTCTGAAATCCCCTGGGATGAGTCAAAGAGCAAGTCTGGGGTGTTAGCAGAGGCTGTGGTTTCTACAGTGATGCACTCTCCCTGGCCCGGAGTCAAGCCTTCATTTGGAAATACTGTTGGATCTGATAAAACTCATTCCTTTCTGTATCGATTTGAAATAAGAGAGAGTAATAATGCCACATCCAGCACATACAGCCAGAAAACTCTAGTTGTAGTCTCTTGAATGCCAGATGTATAGCCAACTCTGATTGTCTAGCAATTGATAGCAACATTCATAGAAACGTTAGTATAGTCAATGACTTTAGCCTCTTGCTGAATCTTTAAAAACAATCAAAATATGACGTGATGAAGATGAGTCATACCTAAAAGTCCAACGTCAACGGGGAGAATTAGGAATGATCACTATCCTTAGAACCACACACCCCTCAATAGCACTACCTGGATGGGGCACCGCGGTGTCCCTCACTTGGATAAGGACTCTGTAATTCTGGATTATTGGAATTAAGGTGCTTGTTTTAAGTTCCTTGAGAACTTCCTGGTTGGCAGTTTACAGACGAAAGCTCAGACCTCTGAGAAGCTTCGTGGTTTTGTGGGGGTAAGAGTCCACTGAAGTATTTGCACCCAAAGGAGGGCAAACAAGGGGCTCTCCATGCACCGTGCTCTAGGCTCTGGGACATCGTTGGCCTGGACACCGAGACAGTAACACTTCTTATGATCTGGAAGTATTGGAAGGATTTGGTCGTTCTAAAGGACAAAGTCTCTGGGAATAAGTCCCAGAGAAGAATTTGGTGCTGGTGGCAGCAGTGGGAACTGCCCTGCAGGCCTGTCATCCAGCAGTCTGCTGGCCCCGCCCCCAGCATAATTCTAGACAAGCGAGTTCCCTTCTCTCCCTCCACATCCTCAGCCTCTGTGAATAAACACACTGGATGTGAAGCTTAGTAAATGATTTACTGTTTTCTAATGAGCATTACTGTCATGCTCCTGTGTACTATTCCTGGGGAAGAGAAATGGGTCCATTTGAAAGATTCAAGGGAGAAAAGAGTAAAGGATCAGGATTGCACGAGGGGAGAAAATCCTTCAATATTTAAAATGTTTCTTATGCTACCCAAAGAGTACTTTGTAGGCCCACCTGAAATTAACTGACCATTCACAATGCCTCTTTGGTAGGATTCCGTGATGCTGCTGACATCGAGCCTTAAGTGTGTTAGGGACAGTGCTGCTTGTCTTGCCTCAGCCACGTGTGTGTGTGCGCGCGTGCGTGTGTGTGTGCGCGCGTGCGTGTGCGCGTTTGTGTGTGTGTTTGATACTGTAAATCTTTGCTATCCAAGTATGTTTTCCTTTGGTGAATGAAGTAATTGTCTTCCACTGTACCATCTGCCTCGCACAAAGACTGCTACAAACTTCCTCTTATGCAATAGTCCTTGGAACTTCGAATATTTTTCGCAACAGAAAATTTTCTATACTAGAATCTTCCACTGCCAGAAAACACAGTGCCAGTAAGGTTCTCTGTGATGCTGACTATCTGATTAATAGACGATATTTCCATTGGATAGGACATTAGATTTTTATTATAAAACTCAACTCATAGAAGCAAAAATATGACATCTAGTAGCACAGTTTTGACCAGGATGTTTAAAAATTACTGTTCTGTTAGGTTTAAGGGTCTCTTTAGGGAAGTAGGTTTATATGACGTAACTTCATTTGATCCACATTTTGGTACCCTGCATTTTCAAAAGGAGCATTTCCTCAGATAAGCAATGGATGCTGGAGACCTGCTTGAAGCACCTGTGTGGTTTTCTCCTCAGCAGCTTGATCACTGTGCCATTTTGGATTCAACATCGCAGAGGTGATGCAGGTGGAGAATGAGAGCTGTGCTTAACTTGCTGCCTAATGAAATTCAGTGTGTTCTTGTGGGTGTTTGCTGTAATAGAAACTTTTGGTAAAATCAGCTAAATTTAGTCCTGCTGCTAGTGGCCAGGTCTCCCTAGTTCAGCTGGCACTGTGTTTCGGTGTAGGCTCAGCAACAGGCCAAAGGCTGAGTGGGGAATGAAGACACATTTCTTAGAGGCTGCAGCTATTTCCAAGTCGGCCTTGTGACTTATTACTACTCCAGCCTTTCTGATGGCACTTGTCTGTTCTAGAAAATTCATACTTTAAAGCAAAGCTTTAAAACCAGATCTAGTCTATTCTAGTTATTGATGCAACTAAAATACTGTATGTCTTCAGAGGGCATCACTGACAAGATTCCATGTTACCGAACTCGCAAGCTCAACTTGGGATTGGACTGTCTCGGTGATTTGATGGTGTGAGTTGTTGGGGCTTTTGAGCCTTTTCATTTAATTACGTTTCTGGGTCTGACGTTGGACTAAAGGAAACACAGGAATATTTATTTAATATTAAAATTAATATTTACTGTGACTGGCCCAGCAACATTAAAAGGGGTTTCTGAAGCCAACACTGGGAGCTGTGGGTTAAACATTTTGCACTCTTTTTATACTTGTATTCGTATCTTCTTATCACCTCAGACTCAGACACAAGGCCTTTTAAATGGAGATTAAAAAAATTACTGCCAGATGTAAAATAAGGTACTGTGACCAAGTTATTTAAATGAAAAATAAAGTGCTTTCTTTAAGGAAACTAGTTGGTGTTTCTTGGCGTGTCTCCTGGGCTCTTTTGCTTTTAGAAAAGCCTGGATTATAGCTGGGCTGTGGTCCCTAGCTCCCTGGATGTCCCCAACCTGCGGAAGGACCTACCTACACTCCTCCTAGCCCTAAATGATCATTTTCCTGGTGGTTCCTTTTCTAGTTCTGTAAGCCAGGGATACTGCTTATTGGGCATTTTGTTAGCAGTAACATTTCAAGTCACATCAAGACAGCCCAGCGAGAAACGTAGGTCATTTACTAAGTTATTTCCCTATGCCTCTTTAGAAGGTTCTATAAGTAGGTAAAAAGTTCTTGCTGGTCCAATCAGAATGTGGGCTGCTAAAGATTCAATTTCTAAATGATGCTTGAGGCAAAATAAAAATAAAACTTAAGCTTAATGGATGTATTTAGGCACCTGGCATGTTTACTTAGGGATTCACCCTTATCTACAGGCTTGGTATTGAAAGAAAATTGGTGTTTGATTTCTGGGTGCTACTATCAGCCAATATTCTATAACTGTAGTATAGTTAAGTATAAACAGACAGTGATTTAGATGGAAAGAGATTAAATACGAGTTACTCTTATTCCCATTTTCTTTAGCAGCCATTAGATTAAGAAGTTTTAGATGACAGCTGTATAATCAGTCACATTAAAGGAAAAGGTGTGGGGACAGGGACATTGTAGAAGAAATAAATTTCAACTTAGGGTGTTTTGTCGTTATCTGAGTAAATCATCACATATCTTCCATAGAAAAAGGAGAGAAGTCATTTTGCAGGTGGTGTAGCTAGAAAGCCCTTCTACGAAGTAAGGCACAATAACAGAATTTATTGAACACAATTTTATTTACCAACTCAGATTTTCAACTTATCAAATAATAGTTACCTCTGGGCTATAAGAGACTTTCTCATTTTGTATGTATTTCTCTACTACTTGAACTTGTAATAAACATGTATTTTGTAATGAAAACAATTTTTTCTAGCAGGTAATTTTCTCAGTTCACAGAAGGGAGCATTTTGTCTTTATAGTACCTTAAAGATTAAAACATTCTTTGAATTCAAGATAAATATCTTGACATATAGATCAAACTGAGCCAAGGACTAGATGCTACATCAGGTATTACTTAGACATTGCAACCGGGGGCATGAAGACATTTTAGTGAATTGATGGACTGCCTTTGACAGTCATGAGCTTTGCAATTCCCTTCCTGCTTATCAAGTTGCACTGAAGAGAAGTATCTTTGGTGCCCCAATTTCTCTGAAATTAGGATACGCTGTTACCCTCTGCAGAAGCAACACAGAGTACCTACCTTTTGATACGGGGTTTTCCATCGGGGTGGGCAAAAAAAGGACAGTCTGGCAGAATGCCTGTTGCTGATGCTAAGGTATGAGATGGCATGGCCCCTTTTCTAAGTACTAATTTTAATTTCTTTTTAATTGGAGTAACATTTGTCAACAACTCATGTTAAGCTATAAGGACACATTTTCCTCCACAAGCTCAGGCAAGCAAACACTTGTCCTTTTTGAAGTTTATGATGCTAAAAATATGTGGGATACATTTGAACAGTGAAGCCCTCTAGACTGTTCCTTTGGATGATCCTGCTGTGACAAATGCTTTAGTGAACTGATTAGCAATCTAAGAAATAAAAGAAGGAAGTACAAATGCACAAAATCCTTTGATCCAAGAAGGACGTGACAGAACATAAACCAGGTGTATGCGCATATATGTGGGTGGGTGGCGATAACATCCATACTATGGACTGGTGGACATCCCCATCCCAAGCACTGCACTGGCTTGTGTGCTCTGCACACCCAGTACTCCTCTCCCACGAGGGCCGAATACACGATTGCTGGTACAAGTAAGTCACAGTGGTGCCAGCACCTGGAAGTCTGGAAGAATCTCAGCTACCTTCTTACGGAGTTGCTCTCGCCTCTCTTCTCTTACTCTTTCCTCTTTCATAAATTTTGCAAACTTCTTCCATGTCTGAAATGTGACCCAGAGAATCCTCCTTCAAGAATAAAAAGGAAAAAAAAAAGGTGAAAAACTAAGGAAAAGCTGACTTTCCGTCTGAAGTACATTAAACACTTGATAAAAGACTCAGGTGAATAAAACATAAAAGGTATGGAAATCACAGAATTCAGACAAATGCTGTAAAGAAAATAAAGCAACAAAAATGGATGGGAGTGACTAATAGGTTTTCCTTTTCTATCAGATGGTTAGGGAAACCCTCTGAGAAGGTGACACTTCATACCTACACAGCGGTCATCACACCTCAACAAGAGGGCATTTGCCCGCGGCATTGTGTTCATAAAGAATGCACCCAGTCACCAAAAAGGGACAGATCATTTGTTTACTCTCAAAAAGAAGCACATAATGAAATTAGAGCATTTCTATCCAAAATGCTTAAAATTAAAAAACAAAGGAAAACTTACATGTAATACCTTATTCCCCAAGGAGGCTGAATTAAATAAGATCACTATTATAAATATTAATGTGGCATACAGTACAATTCCACTTATAATGAAGCTTCAAACCAGACAAGACTAAACTAGAGCCTTTGAGGGCTGCATACTTAGAAGGAAAAAGTGAAACAAAAACCAAGGAAATGTTCATAAACATGAGGAGATTAGTTTACCTTTAGGAGGGAAGGGGATGGGATTGTGATAGGGAAGAAACCAGTAGGGGCTTCTGGGGGCCCTACTTCTCGACCTCAGTGGTGGTGACACGGGGTGTCCACTTTATAGTAATTCATTAAGCTGTATTTATTTGATTTAAGCACTTTTCTATATTTGTGTTATATTTTGCAATCATGTTTTAAAAAGTTGAACTTAAAAGGTAAATCTATGTGACAAAGAATACATACATTCTGGGATTCCCATGCCTGCCTGGTATCTCCAGAGCCCAGCTCTGCCAGCCTCCACGTCATCTCTTCAGATATATTCAAGGCACAGAATATACTGCAGAGCAACCGTGAAGCCAGTGCGTGAATTTCCTGAGAGATCAAGGCCTCACCTGTCACTATGTTCCACCGCAGTCTTGTGCTTGCTCTGAGAATCGACCTTGGCCTCCCTGACCATGTTGAACCAGGCCCTGAAAATCTTCTTCTGAAGGAAATGTACGTACTGCTTTCGTACTGCCTCCTCCAGGTCAGTCAGGTACTGGGGATGAGGAAACGAACAAGTGAGAGAATAATGCCACAGACAAAGAATTAGGGCAAACAAACAGTACAAAAGAGAATCAAAGCAAACACAAAAAGGAACACAGGACACTGGAGGCACAGGAGAAAAAGATAACACGGCAGACAAGGTAATACCCTCTGTAATGTATTTAAAAAATAATGGAACCAGAGGGGTAGAAACGTAAGACTGAGGGGGCAGGTTTCTAGCAAAATCACTAAGGCATTTATGGGACAAGAAATGAGTATAAAAAACAAGCTGATATAATGATACATTATATCTTTATAAAGATGAACACTGTGAAAAGAAACGTGCTTAAGGTTTTATACTACTAAAAAATTGATCTGAGACTTTCATATTCATTTCAAAGCAATGAATGAGCTTGACCATAAGTTCTTGAGAAAACAATGACTATGAGCATTCTGGATTGCATCTAATTTTCTCACACAAGATTGAGCAGAGACGTGTATGTAAAGCTCCCGTCCCCATGGCCTTACCTGCAGCCAGCTCCGGGTGACTCTCCTGAGCAGCGTTTGGGAATAGAGCTGATCGGCCTGGGCCGTCCTCCTAGCCAGGCTCTCCCGACTACACTGGACCCAGGTCAGCAGGCATTTCCTCTGTAGGGCCAAAGAGTGATGCTCTTCAGCCACCTGGACAATTTTTTTTTTTTAAATAAGAAAAAGGAAATTATTTCTTGTATCTTAAATCATTTCAGGAAACACATATCCTCTTGGCAAACAATGTTGCAAACCCTATGGAGGCAGTTACTGGAGAGAATAATAACCTTACGGACATTCAGCCTATGTCCCAAAAGCTTTGACTATTGACCCTATTATATGGGGGTTTTAGATCTATATCATGCATTTCAATGCTGACTCCCTGAAGACCACACTGACTGGCTGGTTATTAGGGAAATGGAATAAACAACCTCCAAAGCCATTATTTCCCTTGCACCAAGTTTTGAAGTGGGTGGCTGGCAACATTCTCAGTTTGTTCTCCTGGAGCTTGGACAGCAACTCCATAACAAACCTCTCTTTTGTATGTACTTAACCACTGTCTAATTGAGGGAATGCCAATACTTTCAATTAGTTTTGTAGAATGGGCTGTCACCAGCACTGAAATTTAGACATTATCAATAAACCACAAAACCATTTGATAGAAAAAGAACATGATGAATAATTCAATGTCTTACCAACTTAAAAGGCTCAGTGCATCAGTCTATCAAAATAAGCTTACAACTCATAGTTTAAAGATTTTAAAAAGTAACTGTCACATTCTTTCAAGAGGCAGGAAGGAGAAATCCTTTCCTCTTAGTCCTCTCCAGACAATTACACATTTTTCTAAGCCTTGCTAGTCACCCAGCCCTGTGAATGTGACTTATTCAAGTGAGTTTCTTGGTAGTCAGACTTCTTGGCCACAATGAGCGCCACAGGACGTCTCTGTGGCACCTGAGGTGGCTGCCTGTCCCCACTCCTCCCGGTCTGGGGACCCAAAGGCAAGGGAGCCAGAAACACAGAGCCTCCTTCCCTCCCTTCTCTCCACCCTCTGGGAAAACAGAACCAGGGAGGAAAAGATTCTCAGAAGGGATCTTCAAAGTTCTGAAAATGGTTGTTGGAATAAATGGAATACAGCATGACAAGGAGAAAATTCTGAGGTGTTCTAAATTAAAGAGGCCAGAAACTGAGAGAAGGAAACAGAATTGTTAGTCTGGCCAGCTAACAAACGACTACTCACATTCCTTCTATTGCCCCAAATTGGAATTTTGGGTTAATCTCGGGCGGCTAAATCTCCCGGCAGCTATTTCTGCAGATTATTTTCAGGCACCGTCTAACTCCAGAAGCCTCAGCTTGTTTACACGAGGGCTTTCCAGGCTGCGGCCCCCGGCCAATCCACAGGAGCAGACATTTCTTTATGCAGACCTGGCGCCTCTCCCAGGGCTGCCCAGCGTCACCTTCCCCCCACCGCTTTGCCTATAGCGAATGAAAATTATTTCTGATGATCTCTTTCTTTCCCTTTCTCCCTACTTGATGTTAAAAACATTTGCAAAACTATGGGATGATGGACATGCTGTCTTTTCTACCTACTCTGCTTCCCCAAAAATAAGACCTAGCCGGAAAATAAGCTCTCACATGATTTTAGGTGCCAAAATATGGCACCTTGGCATACTGAATATTTTAAGCTGAAGGAGTTTGTGGAAAAGGCACCCTTCTCCCTGAAACAGGTCATAAAACCCTCATGTGAGGGGTGCGTGTCCTCCGTATCCTGGAAGAATCATGCTAGGGCTTCTTCTTTGGCTCGGTCTTATTTTTGAGGAAACGTGGTAGCCATGCTGCTGGTGGTTTAGACTCCATGCCCCAAGACCTGTCTTTTGGTTGGCATTCTGGCTCAATGAAACCTTACTTTAAAAGAGACTTCAGTCGTGGAAGTTAATTTTTTGTTGTTAACAAGCACATGTGACTTTGAGGGAAAAATGCTAAATATCTCTTCTGAAAAAAGTGTTATAAACAAGCCAGGAATTGTTTAATTGGACCCTCCTTCTTGCTTAATTTTTTTCTATCCCTTCCTGGAAGCCAAATATAATGGGTGAAGAAGCTATTCTTTCCTCTTACTGTCCTCCAGAGCTTTTTGTTTTACTTTTTATTTTTTACTTTCAACTAGTGGTGGGCACCTACATACACCTCTGATTCCTACAGCACAAAGGCATGACAACCGGGCAGGGTTCTTGGAGGAACACAGCACGGAGCACCACTCTGGCTTTGTAAACAACGCACTGTGTGACTTTAAGCACCTCAGTTCTCCTCTCCAGGGCTCTGTCCCCTTATCTACAAATTGAAAGAGATGGAGAGGACTGTTACCGTTCTAAAATTCCATTATCTTGTGACAGGCTGAATAGTGGCCCCTCAGCGATGGCCTCGTCCTGATCCCTGGAACCTGTAAATATGTGACCTCACGTGGTAAAAGGGACTTTGCAGCTGTGATTAAATGAAGGATCTTAACATGGGGAGATTATCCTGGATTATCTGGGAGAGCCCTAAATGTAATCACAAGGGTCCTCCTAAGAGGGAAGCAGGATGGTCAGGAAGGGATTGGAGAGGTTTGAGAAAGAGGCCAGAAGCAATGGAATGCAGGTGACCGCGAGGAGGTAAAGAAGGCAAGGATTCCCCCCGTGGAAGCTCCAGAAGGAACTTGACCTGCTCAAAGTTTGATCTTAGCCCAGTAAGTTTGATTTCGGACTAATGACCTCCAGAATTTTAAAATAATAATTTGTGTTGTTTTTAGCCACTAAGGTTTGTATTAATCTGCTGTAACAGCAATAGGAAACAAATACACTTATGAACTAGAGAGGTGATTCTCAACATATGATGCTTAGACGGCTTGTATCAGAATGCCCTGGGCTATTTTTTAAAAATACAGATTCTCTGATACCGCCTCATCCTCCCCCCCGACCCACCAAAACACACACACCCTGGCCAACAACCCAGACCTACTGAAAATATTTTGAGGTGGGACCCAGAGTGTGCACTTGTATAAGTTCTCCAGATGGTTTCATGAAAAAGAAATTTCGGAAATGCTGGTTTCAGATCTGTGATTTCCTGCTTTTATTTTAATTCGGGTTTTCTATATATAAAGCCTATAATTGTTATTTTGAGCTCAAACCTTGTTTCTATTTTTACAGTCTTATGCATAAATTTTTAAAAGTTTGGTTTTTCACCCATAGGTTCTATTTTATTTCTAAATGTCATACCGTTCTTGATTTTACCCAATCAAAAACAAGGACTGAAAAAGAATAGTTAATGAGAGTATTAAGAGTGAGCCTTTCCACTCCCTGTCTGCCTTTCCTTTATGAATTAATAATGAACAATAAAGAAACAGATAAAAGCCAGATAAAACAAGATAAAACTAGGAGCACCCAACTAAATTGCAAACTATCTGATATGACCAATCTTTGTGGTAATATATTATAAGAAACAAATTTCAAAATTCATTTCCAGATTCATTCTCTCAGAAGACTCAGGAGTCATCAATCCCGTCTCATTACTGAGAAAAAGCCGAAGCAAAATAGCAGTGGCCTGGGCCACAGATGGGTCCGGACCACCACAAATTGGCTTCCTCGGCTGTTTTGGAATACTCAGTAGTTTGAGAACCACTGGTAAGGAGGCTGAGGACAAAAAAATCAGGAACAGTGGAAAAATAGTGGGAAGGGCAATTCAGGAAGATAAAAAGAAGGAAAGAAAGTGTGAAAATAGGAAGAGAACAAAGAGAATGGAAGGGTGAATAGATTGGCTAGTGAGGAAAAAAGCATCCTAAGTCACGTTCACAGAGGTATAATCTGTAGCATTACTTGATTTAGTGGGACTCTTATGAAGCGCTATTGTTCATCTTTAATCTTGGTTTTCACAACCAACAATACTAGTCTTCCTTTTCAGTATTAACCTGGCCAAATAAGAGTGGTCATAACTGGCACATATTACTGAGCTTATTAACTAGAATTCTAAAGGTAACAGTTTCCATAGTTTGAGCTTCAGGATCATTTAGTTGACTGCCCTGTTCTAGGCACTGGATAAATTTGAATTTCAATAGTATTTGATTTCATGTATGTTTGTATGACAGAGTGGATTACTATTCCCTATAATAGGATTATACACCCATACGCTTTGCGCTTTGCGTATGATTACATAGCGCCTCCCAGTGGGGTAGGTGAGTCTCTTTCACTCCTCAACAACCTTCAGTTTATCCCAATGATGCTCAGGCCAATAGAATGTTAGTAAATATGATACAAGCAGAAGTTTCATAGGGGTTTATATATATCAGGGTTTGGGCTTTGTACCTCAGACATTTGCCAGGTGAAAAGCCTGCCCCGAATAACTGCTAGAACCAGAAGGAGAGGCTGTGGGGAGACCTGAACCCAATCCACAGCTGGTCCACAGACATGCGAGAAATAAATGCTTGAATTATATGCCACTGATATGTGGGGGCTGTTTGTTATGCAGCTTTATTGCAGCAGAAACCTGACTAACACACCTTATAGTAATTATTTTTCTTTTTATTAAACACTGCTAGAAGTGAGAGAGGCTTCTATTTGTCTTACGTTGGAGGTCTCTAATAAAAAATTTACTCTAGGGCCGGCCAAGTGACGCATTGGTTAAGAGCTGGCTTGGGAGGCCAGCTCTGTGCAGCAGGGCCCCAGTTCAGATCCTACATGAGGGCCAGTGACACTGCCCTCCACAGCTAAGATGGTGAACAACAGCTCGACCTGGAGCTGGGATGCCGTGAGTTGCCGTCAACGGCGTAGGCTGCAGCTCCTGCTGCAGTGGGCTGCCATGAACTACCATGTGTGGCCAGCAGCCAGTGTGAGCTGCCAAGAGCCGCTGTGAGCGGCCGTCCAGAGACCAGTGACAGGATCTGCCTCACCCGCAAAGAGCGCAATGATAATACTAACATGGGCCAGTGAGGCAATGTCCTCCACAACTAGACTGAAGAACAAAAGGACAGCAACTTGTCTGCTCCCCTTCCCCGATTCCCCAACACTGTTCCCCTCTCCCAATTCCCCAATAAAATCTTTAAAAAAAAAATTACTCTAGTTTTCCCAATCTATTCAATTATAGAACTCTTTCTCTATCTTGGAAGACCAAATCTAAACTCTTATCCAAAACAAATAAATACAAACACTCAATTCATTTATCTTTCTGGCTTTTAAACACCAAACAACCCCCAAAACCTAACTGGGTGTTTAGCCTATTTGAAAAATCCATTTTCTAATTTTGGGTGGTAAGAGTGTGACACTATACCTGGATGTTTTGCTTGCTTTGCATTCTCAATCTCTTCCAGGGCTCCAGACCTTTTTTTCTTAGCAACACACTTTCATAATGATTTTTGGCTATTGCTTCCAGCTGCTGGTTCCTCTGAATTCTCTTCTGTTTCTCTAGTTCTTTCTGAAAAAAATAAAGATGTAAAAATGCTGAGGAAGGACCAAGATGGCAACATAGGGGCTCTTGAACTTCCGTCCTCCTTTGGATGGACTGAATATACAGCTACACACAATGCAATTCCCTCTGAAAGAAATCCAGAAATTAGCTGGGTGACTCTTCCACATTAAGCAAATGAGAAAATACCCACATTGAAATAGATAGAAAAGGCTGAGACACACTGTCGCCATTAAGTTCATCCCTGGGACAGCACAACACAATAGGGAGGGAACTCCCACCTCCCAGCTTCTCCCTGAGGAATGAAGGGTTTGGACTGCACATCTAGAACCCCAACTTTTAAGACAACCACCCAAGGGATGGGCTCCCCAAACACCTAGCTCTGAAAGCCAACTGGGCTTGTGTCCATGAGGCACACAAAACTATAGCAAACAAAGAAACAGTTTTTAATGGATGTGTGAGCACTCCGCTGTGGCTATTCCCACAGGGATCAGCCCCGAGGGAGCAGGCAAAGACGCCCAACTCCTAGTCTTTTCCTAGAAGGGATTAGACTGCACACTGCACAAGCTGCTGCCTGAGGGTCTGGCTTCTGATTTAGCATGCATGTAGGGGCTTGCTGGATCCTCCTCAGAGTCTGGGGGATCGTACTCCACCTTCTTACTCTGGCGTGCTCCAATGATAAAGCCAGATTGCCAACATCTCTAGAAGCTTACCTACACATCTGGCACCCCAAGTTTTGTGACTGCCAACTGAGGGACGGGTCCCTGGATTGTCTGGCTCTGATAACCAATGGAGCTTACATTCACAGTCCCATAGGACTTGACAGGGCCCGGGCTGAGTCAGTTGTGTGCAGGCTGATGTACGGGCACTGACCCCGGACAAGGTCAGGACCCACACAAGTGGGGGCTGCTGACGCATGGACCCTGGCCCCAGACATAACAAACCTTGACTTCAGAGCCTGCTGCATAGGCGCCGGGCTCCAGTGACATAAGCCCTGTACGTAAGCATGACTCACAGCCACGGGAAGGCGCACGCCACTTCTGTGCGCTCTCCTACCCCAAAACCTCTACATAATGGTTGCTATTGCTGAATAAAGCAGCGAGCAGGCGAGCTAGCTGGTTCCTCCTCCTGTCTTTCGGCTCCGCATGCTTTCTTTTCCCTGGGCACCTCACCATCGAAAGCACCCCCTCAGCCCCTGGGCGACCACAAACAAAGAAGCAGTTTTTAAATGTGTGCAGGAGAACCATTTCCCCCCACCTTAGTCCTCTCCCTCCCCCCATCACCCCCAGAGGCTATCCACCACTTGGGCTCAGTCCAGATGGAGCAGGTAAAAACATGCATCTCCTGGTTTCTTCCTGGAAGGGGCTTAACTACATACATTCCCAGCTGTTGCTAGAGAGTACAGCGTCAAATCAGCTTGCATCCAGGTGCTGGCTGAGATTCCCCCCCCCCCCCTTTGGGACACTGACAGGTCTTGAAACATGTTCAACTACTGGGAGCAACTAAGAGCAAAGAGAGCAGCTTGGATGATCACAAAGGTTTGAGAGACAACCAGGAACCTACATGGAGCTGACTGATCTCCCACACAAGACAAATCTGTCAAGACTAGGTTGTTTTAGCTAATGCACAGAAACCAACACAAAGAGTTAAGAAAAAAAAATGAAGAAACAAGGAATATGTTCCAAATAAATGCACAAGATAAATCTCCAGAAACTAATCTTAATGAAATGGAGATCAGATATTTACCCAATAAAGAGTTCAAAATAAGGGCCATAAAGATGCTCTCTGAGGTCAGGAAAGCAAGGCATTAACAAAGAGAGAACTTCAACAAGGGATAGAAAATATTTTAAAAGTACCAAACATAAATCATACAGCCAAAGAATACAATAACTGAACTAAAAAATTCAGTGGAGCGGTTCAAGAGCAGTTTAGATCAAGCAGGAGAAAGGATCAGCTAATTTGTAGACAGAGCAGTGGGATTTATCCAATCAGAGGAACAAAAAGAAACAAGAATGCAAAAGAATAGACAAAGCTTAAGAGACTTATGTGTCATCATCAGGGGGACAAATATGCGCATCATAGAGGTCCCAGAAGGAGAAGAGAGAAGGGGCTGAAAGCTTATTCAAAGAAATGCTGGCTGAAAACTTCCCAAACCTGGGGAAAGAAATAAAAATCCAGATCCAGGAAGCCCAAAGAATACCAAAGAGGGTAAATCTAAATAGACATACGTACACCAAGACACATTATAATTGAATTGTCAAAAATTAAAGACAAGGAGAAAATCTTACAACCAGCAAGAGAAAAGCAATTTGTTACACATGGACATTCTCATAAGACTACAAGCAGATTTTTCAGCAGAAACCTTAAGGCCAGAGAGAGTGGAATGATATATTCAAAGTACTGAAAGAAAAAAAACAAACTGCCAACCAGGAATGCTCTACCCAGAAATGTATCCTTCAGAATTGAAGGACAGTTTCCCAAGCAAAAGTTATAAGAGTTCATCACCATTAGACTAGCCTTTAAGGAATGTTAAAGGGACTTCTTCAGGTTGAAACAAAAGGATGCTAATTAATAACATGAAAATATATGAAAGCATAAAACCCACTGGTAAAGGCAAATATATAGTTAAATTCAAAACACTCTAATATTGTAATGGGGGTAGATGAATCACTTTTTTTTTTAAATTGGGGAATTGGGGGGCTGGGAACAGCGCTGGGGAATTGGGGGAAGGGGAACAGACAAGTTGCTGTCATTTTGTTCTTCAGTCTAGTTGTGGAGGACGTTG
>NW_017731526.1:1404744-1405508 GCF_001890085.2 Hipposideros armiger | reverse complement strand
AACTCTAGATAAAGGTTAAAAGACAAAAGTATTAAAAATAACTATACAATACAGAGAAATAAAGAAAATAATCCCATTTACAATAGCATCAAAAACAAAACAAAACAAAAACTTAGCAATAAACTTAACTAAGGAAGTGAAAAACCTGTACACTGAAAACTATAAAACATCAATGAAAGAAACTGATTAAGACACAAACAAATGGAAAGATATTCAATGTTCATGGATTGATGGAATTAGTATTATTAAAATTCCATACTACCCAAAGCAGTCTACAGATTCACTGCAATCCTTACCAAAATTCCAATGATATTTTTCACACAAATAGAAAAAACAATCCTAAAATTCATATGGAACCATGAAAGACCCTGAATAGCCACAGCAATCTTGAGAGAGAAGAATGAAGCTGGAGGCATCACATTTACTAATTTCAAACTATATCACAAAGATATAGTAATCAAAATAGCATGGTATTGGCATAAAAACACACAATGGAACAAGA
Organism: Hipposideros armiger; assembly: GCF_001890085.2. Taxonomy (NCBI): domain Eukaryota; kingdom Metazoa; phylum Chordata; class Mammalia; order Chiroptera; family Hipposideridae; genus Hipposideros; species Hipposideros armiger. Next base: position 1,405,006 of record NW_017731526.1, on the reverse strand, counting down.
TAGAGAGCCCAGATATAAACTCATGCATATATGGTCAACTAATTTTCAATAAAAGAGCCAAGAATATACAAATGGGAAAAGGGTCGTCTCTTCAACAAAAGGTGTTCGGAAAACTGGACAGCCACATATGAAAGAATGAAATTAATCCCTATTTTACACAATATACAAAATTCAAAATGGAATAAAGACAAGATGGAATAAGACAAAACGGAATAAAATTCAAAAATGGAATTAAGATTTAAATGTAAGACCTGAAACTAAA
>NW_017731526.1:1394072-1403599 GCF_001890085.2 Hipposideros armiger | reverse complement strand
GTGCGCACACACAAACACACATGGAATGTTAGCCTTTAAAAAAATGAAATCCTGTCATTTTTGACAACATAGACAAATGCTGAGGGCATTATGCTAAATAAAATAAGACAGACAGAGGAAAATACTGTGTGATATCACTTCTATGTGGAATCTTAAAAAAAAAGGTTGAACTCATAGAAACGGAGAGTAGAATGGTGGTTGTCAGTGGCTGAGGGGTGGGAAGAATAGGGAGAGCCTGAAAAAAGGGTACAAACTTTCAGTTATGATGAATAAGGTCTGTGGACCTAATGCATAACATGGTGACTACAGTTGATAATACTCTAATTGAAATTTACTAAGTAAGAGAGGAGAATTTATGTTCTCGTTCTCTCTCTCTCTCTCTCTCTCTCTCTCTCTCTCTCTCTCTCACACACACACACACACACACACACACACACACACACAATTAAATATGTACTGAGGTGATGAATGTGTTAACTACCTCAATGGTGGGAATCCATTTACAACGCATAGGCATATCAAATCATAGTGTTGTACATTTTAAGTATCTTACAATTTTGTCAATTATACCTCAGTAAAGCTGAGAAAAAAAGTAAAAATACCATGACCGCAATACTAATGAATTTCATTTCAACAAATAGTTAATTTTTAATTTCACTTGACCATGTAACCACTAAACAGTATGTTAATCATGGTAAAAAGAATCCTGGAGCATTAAAATAAGGAAAACAATTCTGCCAAGAGGCTGAGGAAATGTTGGTCATGAGTCCTACAAGAGCCAGGACTCTGCATATTCTTGGATTTATTCAGTATTGATCACAGAAACAATTTACAGCTCATCAAGTTACTAGAAAGTAAAATATCCAGGTAGGAGAGCAATCAGGATTCTTCCCTCATTATTATGCAAAATTTCGCAATACAACCCCTTCATTCAGATTATGGAGTACAGATTTATATATAAATAGCTACTCAAAATTAAAGATACTTCATTAGAAGTCTAGAAGAATATTCTTACACTGAGCTGTTTTTGAAGTGCTCAACAATAAGTCCAGAGAAAAGTTAAAAGTATTTCATCATCGGGAAAGGCACTCCTTCCTCTGAGGAGGAGAAAGATTAACCACCTCTGGTGATGCACTGAGAAAACACACCTCCGGGCCCCTCAAAAAACTACATCCCTAAGGGGCTGCCTGAGAAAGATGAAAGAAACTTAATGGTTTACTAGACAGATATCATGATTTCTTTTCTTTCTTTCTTTTTTTTTTAATGAGAATAGGCTATAAGAAAAGTGAGAGAAAAAAAACTACCTAAAAAATGGTGAGTGGTAATGACTGACACCCATTATGAAAGTCACAAGAGCAAAATCAAAGACTTGAAGTTGCCTTCACAGTAGCTGTCATCTATGCAGTATAAATACAAAAATATTCAGTTTAAGCTTCTTTTTCTATATTTCCCACAATTTCACTTCCGGAAAAGGGTTGTGGTGAATTGGATGATTCTGACAAGCTACTTAATTGCCTGAGCCTTTTTCTGTGAGGAAAAAAAAATAGGCGCGCAAGCACTTCGAAAGTGGAAGGGAGATTCACTGTGATCTTCCAACCCTAACTACGTGTTTCTGTACAAATGCCTCAAGACGAAATGCCCATGTTCTCCACAGCATTTGATTAAAATTACCTTTATCACCTTGATTCCAGACACTTGAGATGTTGAATTAAATGGGCAGAAAAAAAATTATTTACAAGAATGTTCTTATGAGGAACAAGAGGACGCCAGGGGTTGAGTGGGATGGAAAACAGAAACTGGCCATTTTCACACCCGCTGAGCTGTCCCTGCAGCATGGAGGCAGCAGCAGCAGCCTTGCAGACAGGAATCTCACTGTCAGTGAGCCTCTGGAGAAGGTCTCGGCTCAGCCAGTCCTGGTCCCTGCACACCTCAATTGCAGCCTGTCTTCCTAGAATTACAACCTCTGGCTGGTGGTGTGGGCGCCAAAGGAAAACCATTTTTTTTGTATGGACTGTGAGGAAAAATAGGCTTTTAAAAAGTCTACTTTTCCATGGAAAAATAGAAAGAAAAACATTTAATAAATGAGAGGTCTGCTTGCCCCAATTTTGTATTCTTACATAGTGATTTAATTTAAATGTGTCTTTTCTCTCTTGACTAAGGATTCATCAACAGAGTTGGTTGTATTTTACGAACAGTACTGTATTTTCCATTTCCTTCTATGTAAAATGTCTATAACAATACTTGCATCCAAGACTTGCTGAGTGGATTACATGATGTGATGCTGCCTGCTTTGAGATGGCACTTGTAATTAGGGATCTACACAGCTAGGGTTTCATAGAACATAGTTCACTCAGGCTAAAAAGGGAAACAAAATCAGGGTAGCTATCTGATTTAAATTATTCAAAAAATGACAGGCAAAAAATAAGACTCATTTGATGTGTGTGTGTCCATCACCACTGCTTTGCGAGAAAGACCAGGGATTTCAGCAAGAATGAAGAAGAGTACAGGGCAGTGGACATCATCCTTGAACTCTCTGCCTTCTGCCCATCATCAGCCACCCTTTCACTGTGCTCCGGAACATATGCCTGCTTAGGCAGTTGTATCATTTACACACTTTGCTCTCTTGTATCCATGAATTTCTCCCTCTCTACTGGATCATTCCCACCAATATGCAAACATGTGCTGGTATTTCCCATCTTGAAAAAACAAAATAAAACAAACAAACAAAACAATCACCAAAGGAAAAGATCCTTCTTTGATCCCATGTAACGCCTATTATAATCGGTGTCTATTTCCACCTCCTGTTCTCTCCTCAACTCACTGGAATGCGCTCCCTTCCCAGCACTCCACTAAATACATCTCATCTAGGTCATGAATGATCTCTCTGTTGCCAAATCAAAGAGTCACTTGTCTGTCCTCCTCCTGACTGAACTCAGCAGCAGTTAGCTGGTTAAACACCACCATCCCCTTCCAGAAATACTTTTTTCTCTTAGCTTGTCAACAGAAAACTCTCCTGGTTCTCTTTCTACCTCACTAGCTTCTCATCCTTTCAGTAATCATTCCTGGACCCTCATATTTCTTCTCTATTCAGACAATCTCCCAAGCTGATTTCATTTACTTCTAGAGCATTAAAAACATTGACACGTTTTTGCCTTTCAAATTTCTTACTACAATCTTGATGTCCAGGCTTATATAGTCAAGTGCCTATTTGATATGTTCATTTGGAAGTCTAACAGGCATCTCACATTTAACATTACCCAGTGGACCTTGCAGAGGCCTCTTCATCATCCAGCAGCTCAAATATCATGTCCTCAGAGAGGCGCTTCCCATCTCGCTACCCCCCTTATACCTTTCCCTCCTTGCCTCTTTAGTTGTTATCTTATGTGTTACCTGTTTTCCCCAGCTAGCATATATTTTTGAGGGAAGGGCTGTTGTCTATCTTGTTCACTGCCCTATTCTCACACCTAGAACAATGCCTAGCACATAGTAAGTGCTCTACAGATATTTGTTAAATGAACAAATATGCTTCTTAAGCAATTAGGGAAGGCTTCAAATCTTACCTGGTCTTCTCAGATCAATGTATCTTTTTAACCACAAACTTCATCAACTGTTCATCAATCAAAAGCATATTTATACAGCCATAAAAGTCACTGATAAGTATTACTAGAAAGTAAGCTTCTAGTAAAAATAGAGTAATGGGATGCTAAGTGTTTAGATTTTTATTTTCAAAAGGTCACTGTGTGAGACCTGTGAGTGGCCGTCTATATTCTTGCTGCACCTGACACTAAGGGACACTCAGCCACCACCTGGACCATTGCTGACCATGCTGTTCCAGGTGGTACTTCTGCCATTGCCACAGTGGCCTCCTCTCTGAAGCATGTAGCATGTGTAGGGCCAGGGGAATCACAGGTAACAAGGATCTTTCACAAATGGTCGCCATGTCTTGACCCTGAACCACCTCTTCCTGAATATGGAGGACAGATCTGTCATGGGCTTTCCCCCAATGGATTCTTCCAGTTCCTTTATCCTAAAACTGGTGTCACAGGACTTGTATTTTATATCTAAATAAATACATGTGACTGCCATAGAGACCTTCTCTACCATATCAACAATAGGGTTGCTCATCTACGTGAGAAATATGGTACCACTGTTGAACCATTTGCTGATAAACTTGAGTAAAAAAGTACCCAACCAGAAAAGGTGAAGCAGGCTTCCATCAAACACATCCAGGATGCAAACGACTCAGAAAAGTCACAGTAGGCTCCGGTTCAGAAATGTCATCACCTTTTTGATGTCTACAGGAATAATGCTATGGCCTTGGAGGTTGCTTACTGGGAACGGCTCTATAAAGTATACAAGGAGGTAAAGAATGGTCTGTGCAGAATATGATGCATCAAAAGAAATAAGAACACACGATAAACTGGGTGCAGAAACACACTGTGCAGAGCATCTCTGTCAGAAGCGAAAGGAGATAACTGCAATTGCCAAGTGCATTTTAGATCTAAAGCACAGATGCATTTACAGCCAGTCTGTGAATGTATTTATCTCAATTGCGACAGATACAAAGAGCTGATTTACTAAATGGAAACTAGTCTATGTGACAAAAATCTTTTGTCTGTTGTTGGGGACTGGAGTTACATTTTACCTTTCCTAAAAAGGAAAGATTTGGGCTTGGTATAATGGGTGAAAGAAAACAACCTATTGGCCAGTAATGTATTTCTCACCCTCCTTGCTTTGTATAGGCTTCAAGCAAGAAAAAAAGCTGGATAGACAGCAAATTAATGACTTTTTGTGAGCCAATCAGAGAATTAAAGCCATTGCAAATCTGGAGACAGGCACTTTTAGGGAGACACAGGACCTAAGCATTTGCATGTCTGAGACAGAAACCACCATACACCCTATGAGCCAATAAAACGATTAAACTAGAAATTTTGGCAAATTGCTGGAGGCAAAGGATAGTCCAGCAGGAGGAAGGTGAAGCTCCTGAGGGTCCCAGTCACAGGGAGGTTCCCCACCTTTTTGTAGTCTTTTGTTCTGGACACTCCCTTAGGCTCTCTGAGAGGATTGAGGAGCGTCCAGATGAAGTTCCCACCAGAGCTTTGGCTGGGGGAGAGAACAGCAATCACTGCAAAACCTGCCCAGACCTTTCTCTCTTAGGAAACAAAAGACTTCATCTGCAAGTGGCACTGCCTGAGGGCACTAGTGGAATGCCACTTCAGCTGGCAGAAGGGAACTCTGTCCAGACCAGCCCCCCATCTCACCTAAGTGGAGGGGGAACCTCCCAGAGGAAAGGGCTTTCAGGTCACAGACTGAGACAAAGCAGAGAATAGGGGGGCAGGGAAAAGCCCCACCCCTGGAGTAGGAGCAGAAATTCTCCTGAATGCCCAGTAGTGTGCACCCCAAAGAGTGAGACTTAATCAGAACATCAGAGAAATTTCCTCCCCGTTGTCCACATCCCACCAGCACAAACCTCCAGTTGTAACAAAGGAGTACAGCTGAGAGAGCTGCGAGACACAGATTCTCTCTGGGGAACAGCACGAAGGGAAGACCTAAGGCCACAAGAGGAGACATAACAAAGTCACTAGAGGAAAATGAAGTCAGTGGTGCCCATAGGAATAACAAACCTCAGCAATGGTAACCACAGCATTAACAATCTTCACAGCCCAATTCCGGCTAGATTAACATATGCGTAAATCTCCACACTAAATAAATCTCCCATTTATTTCAGCTGCTATTGCCCTGTATAATATGTCTGACTTGGGAGGGAAAAAAAATATACATATATATACACACACACACATACATGACATAATAAAAAATAAGAAACAAACAGTCTGAAAAGATAAAGCCATCATTAGAACAAGACTCAGACATAACAGAGATGTTGGAAATATCAGAGAGGCAATTTTAAATAACTTATGATAACATTAAAGGCTATAATGGAAAAGGAAGTCATCATTCGAGGTCAGACAGGTAATTTTAGCAGAGACATGGACAATATAATAGTCAAATGACAATGCTAGAAATCAAAAACACGGTAACAGAAATGAAGGGCTTATTGCTGGTTGTGACGCAGCTGAGGAAAGAATCAGGTAATTCAAAGTTAGGGCAATAGAAATTACACAAATTGAAAGGCAAAGAGAAAAACGAGTAAAAACCACAACAAAGCATCCAAGAGCTGATGGGCAATACCAAACAATGTAACACAAACATAGCTGGAATCCCAGAAAGAAAAGAAAAAGAATGGGGCAGGTGAAATATTTGAAGAAACAATGGGTAAACATATTCCAAAATTACTGACCACATATCTAAGAAACTTAGAATTTAATAACTTTGAAAATAAGAGTTTTATCTCATTTCTTCTGTGTGTTTTCTTCCATTTGTTTGTTCATTTATTCACTCATTCAACACATTTGCTGAGTTCCTGCTATATGCTCAGGACACTGCTAGCCAACGTAATCGTGAGCAGCATTAGGCTGCTCCCTCTACTCTTATGGAGACTACAGTTTAGTGGGAGATGCAGAAACGAAGAAAACAACCAAAAAACAGGTGCATAATTATAAGCTCTGGTAATGCTTTGAAGGAAATACACTCCGAGTCCATAGAGAGGGACCTAACTTAACCGTGGTGCAGAGGAGGGTGGGGAAGGCAGGAAGGGCTAACTGGAAGAAGGCATATGGAGGTAAGATGTCAAGAATGAGTAGGCTTTCACTAAATAGACAAAAAGGGTGGAAGTGAGAAAAGAGTGTTCTAGACAGAAGTTCTGGGGTGGGGAAGGCGCACAGGGCCACTGCACCACACACGACAGGCTTCAAGGCCAAGCAGGTGCTACTAACCATTTTCTTCAGTCGCTTCTCTTCTTGTTTTCTCTCACGCTGAGCCTCCTTTTCTTCTGCCTCCCTCTTCTGACGCTCCTCCTCTTGGGCCTTTAACTGGGCCTGATCAAGGTCGGAATTCATAAAAATGAGAACCCTCAATTGGTATGGAAATAACAGCTTTTAATTTTTGGTTGAAGAAAGTCAAACGTCTACCAAAGTGCCCACTCTCTCTCTGGAAGAAGCCAGCACTTGGTGATAAAAGTAGAAAACCCAACCAACGGGTGGTCAGTTGGGTAACTTAAAAGTTTCTCCAAAAAATCCCCTTCTACTTGGGAAGGTGAGACTAAGCATGAATAAGACCATTAACTCTGAATCATGAAATGATTATTTTTTAGTTCTTATTTCCATCTGTGAACTATTAAGCCCAAACTATATACGTAGTGTGGGAAAATTGTTTCTTGCATTTCACCAAAATAAACCCCCAAAGCTGTTAGAACTGTCTGTTCTTTCTTAGTAGGCACAAACTTTACTTCTGACAGATCAAGTCAAAACTCTGAAGGATAAGAACTATCCACCTTTGCAAACTCACGGTCGGACATCTACCTATAACACATTATTCTTGGTTATGTGAAAATCTTCCAATTTTTTAGCTCCCATCAACTTTTGTAACATTTCCTACCTGCTATACTAATGATGTTGATGTTTTTTCCTTTTATTTTCCTAAGTGTCAGAGTTCAGGTCGGTAGGCAAAAAGCCATTTCCAAAGTTTGTATAACTCCATTGTCTCAATAGGCTTAAATAAGCTAGGTTTAATTTTTTAATAAAGACCTATACAAATCCTTTTTCTTGCTCAGTTTGCATTCTTGATTTATTACCAATTTCTCCTCTTCTTGTTTTTTCTTCCTCTCTGCCAAGATCCGCCTACGTTCAGCTCGCTGAACTGCTCTCTCTTCCATGGCTAGAAAATAGAAACAGAGTTCTAATATAAAAAAGATAAGGTACACTGCAAAACAAATGTGTCCATTTTACAGTAAAATTTGGTGTTAAGGTTTTCTTTTGAGTGTTCACAATCTCAGAAATATATATATATATATAATTTATATAAAAAACATAAATATATAAATTGTAGGTGTATCATATATCCCCAATAGGTTAAAGACCTATAATCCCATCCTCAGCAATGAAGAACAATTTGCAGGTTATGTTTTTGTTTATATTTCCATTAGAATAACTGTTTACTGGTTTAAATAAGAGAATGTGACCTGATGATACTTTTAATATGTGAAACCCAGAAACCAAAATTTTAATTTGATAATTCCTTTAATGAATATAGAAAACTTTAATTATATCTAACAAATACTTTGAGAATAGAATTCCTCCTCAAATCCCTTTGAGTCTGTTAATTTTTCTTAAGTCACTATACATATGTCTGTATACATAACAACAACAACAAACTAAAGTTTAGGGTCACGATGAATATATTTTACTTTAGTTTTAAGGCCTGGATATCCAGATGGGCAGGAAATGGAACTGCACTAATCATTTGGAGAACTGGCATGTCAACAAATTCGGGTGTCAGACTCTTGTTCTTGACAGTCTATTAAATATCAATCCAAAAGAAGGAAACATGCAAGATGGTCTGATAATATGAGTCTGTCATCAGTCAGAACTTTTGTAGGAAGAGGGGCATGGATGGGAGGAGTATCAAGTTCTGCTCACCTAAGTCAGCCAACGGTTACTTTTGGTTCCTTATGCTATATTACAGAGGAAGAAAATTTTAAGTCCAAGTTTTAAGAATTAATAAACAAAAAACATGCCTGCTTTGTCTGCTTTGCTGGAGAAAGAATAGTGGGGGTGCTACAGATGGCGGGAGTGAGACTGTGTTTAAGGAGGCAAGAATAGACTAGAGGATTAAAATGAGAGAGACTTGAGAAGCAGAGTCTCTGATAATATGCCCTTTCTCCATCTTTTCTGGAACTAGTCATTAAAGACTACTTGAAAAGTAGCCTGGGATTCTAAAATATTCCAACTCCTTGATTGAGTAATAATAAAAAAATAATCACACCAAACTGGGCTTTTCTTGATCATCCTTGGGCAAAGATGGCATAAAATGCTGTCCTGGCAATCAATGCCAAGACTGCTAATTTTTTCATTATTAGGAATGGACTTCAAGCACAGCGTCCCTCAGATGACATCACTTTTTCTTAGGGTGGCAATATTGCCATAAGTGAAAAATCAGATTTACAAACCACAATATAATTGTCAAAGTGCCTACCACCATATACAAATATGTACAGAGCGTGACTAAGTATATAGTAAAAATAACGAGCAGATTCATTAGGGGGATTCTAAGGAATGTTTCTCTTCTCATAGTATTGTTTGGTTTAAATAATAATTTCCATGTGCGTCGAAAATCTTATTAAATTAAAATGTGGAGTTTATAGATTTCATTACTAAAAACCTATCATCAAGGCACAAACTCATTATAAAATGATATAATAACCTGACATGAATTGCTGTGAATTGGTTAATATTTTAACATTAACAAAGTATAATAATAGATGATCTTTGTTAAAGTTTATTCTTAGCAGCTACTCATAGTTTTCTCATTTGTGTATTTGTCCCATTTTTTTTTATCACAATACAAATCCTAAATTACAGGAAAATGATATACTTTAAGCATTTTTTTTTTTTTTTTTTTTTTTTGGT
>NW_017731526.1:1380990-1387536 GCF_001890085.2 Hipposideros armiger | reverse complement strand
CATTATTGATTATATTCCCCAAACTGTCTTTTCTATCCCTGAGGCCATATTGTAGTTACCAATTTATGTTGTCTCGTCCCTTCCCCTTCTCTCTCTTAGTTCTTTTAAATTCTCTTTCTACAATGTCCCTACTAAGTTCAGCTACATCAAAGTCTGTATGTGATTATAAAAAGAAAATCCAGTTCAAGAAAATAAACATTGCCTGAAAGTTAACCTTTGTGCATTGTAGCAGCACTCATCTTTTAGACAGCCTAAGCAAGGCAATCTGACAATGGCTAACATACCCCAGGCTATCCAAGTGCAAAGCTCAAATGCAAGTGATGAATAAGCAGAAAGACCAAGCAAAGGAAACACAGTGTACCTCTCCATTTCGTATAGGTGGATCCACCATGGCTGTTGTCTCCTCGAGTAGACTGATGTCTGATGACCCATTTGCACTGAGTTTCCCTAGTGATGCTGCCTTCAGCAACTCATTCATTTTCTTCCTTGTTTCCTCCTTGGTTAGAGCCAGCTTTCTCTTTAGGATCTCTGCATGATGCCAGTGATGCCATTCTGTAAAACGGTGCCGGAGAACTTGTTTCCGGTTATACTCAGTGGCCAGTTGTTGTTTTCTGAACAACAAAGCACTTCCATTAAAAAAAAAAATCCATTCAGTAAACTCTCTGACATTGCTCTTAGTAGTCTTTTTTGGATATGTCTCTTTGGGCAAGGAAAACAAAAGAAAAAAAATAAACAAATGGGATTATATCAAACTAAAAAGTTTTTGTTCAGCAAAGAAAACCATCAACAAAATAAAAAGACATCCTACTGAATGGGAGAAGATATTTACCAATGATACATCTGATAAGGGGTTAATATCCAAAATATAAAATTCAACAACACCAAAAAGAAAAACAACCCAATTTAAAAATGGGTGGAGGACCTGAATAGATATTTCTCCAAAGAGGACATACAGATGACCAACAGACATGAAAAGATGCTCAATGTCACTGATCATCAGAGAAATGCAAATTAAAACCAGTGAGATATCACCTCACACCTGTCAGAATGGCTATCATCAATAAATCAACAAACAAGTGTTGGCAAGGATTTGGAGAAAAGGGAACTCTCCTACACCATTGGTGGGATTGCAAATTGGTGCAGCCACTATAGAAAACAGTATGGAGGTTCCTTAATAAGTTAAAAATAGAACTACCTTGGGTTGGCTGAGTGGTGCGTTGGTTAAGAGCTGGCTTGGGATGCCAGCTCTGAGCATCAGGGGCCCGGTTCAGATCCCACATGAGGGCCAGTGACACTGCCCTCTACAGCTAAGATGGTGAACAGCATCTCAACCCGGAGCTGGGCTGCTGTGAGTCGCCAGCGACCGGGTAGGCTGTAGCCCCTGCTGCAGTGGGCTGCCATAAGCTACCGTGTGTGGCGGGCAGGCAGTGTGAGCAGCCGGCAGCCAGTGTGAGCTGCCAAGAGCCGTCGTGAGCAGCCGTCCAGAGGCTGGTGACCGATCTGCCTCACCCGGGAAGAGCACAATGATAATACCAACATGGGCCAGTGAAGCAATGTCCTCCACAACTAGACTGAAGAACANTTTTTTTTTTTTTGGTATTGGCTGGAAAGGCCAAAACGTTTGGCAGGAGAGGCAGGAAAAAAGTCGTGGAGCTCTCTGGTGTACTCCACTTCTCACGTGTCTACCCGCTTTAGACTGACCAGGTGCTGCCAAGCCTCAAAACCCAAGAGTTGCCAGAATTTAGTCCCAGCACATTCTACTCCAGGAGGGAAGATAACCACCCCCAAAGCCCCGCCAAGACAGCCCTGCCTTTAAGTATGGGATGGGGCACCATCAGCCGCCTTGGGTTCCTTCTGGGTCCAGAAAGAGAATTTCGGGAGTCACTTCTACTACCTTCAGTTGGAGGGGAAGCAACAGGAGAACTGGGGGAGGAAAAAAAAGGATTCAGACCAACAACCAGCTTCATTCAAAGCCCTTGCACCTGAGGAACTCAAAGCGTTTAAAACACTTCAATTAATCCTTACTCGCTGAGATAAGTGTGACTTATTACATGGACTAGATAAATTGATGTAATGAGGCATGGAAAGGTTGAGTGATTAGCCCGAGTCTACAGTGTGAGCCTGGCACTCTGACTCCCATCCCAGTGCTTCAAATCAATAGGCATCACCCACTTCTTACCATGCCATTTATCACACATATTGAGTATGTCTCAAGCATGTCTGAAACCACCTTAAATGGCTTTTGAGAAATTTGGACTCATTCCAGGCTCAAAGATGTTTACTTTTATCCAAAACTACAAATTTAAGCTAGATCATTGGCCAACCCCAGGGACTGCTCCATTTGGATAGTGTCTGACCTGGCTTCTCAGCACTAAACATAATCAGAAACCCACAAATCAAGTGAGAAGCAAGTAAGCATTTCCTTTTACTGGTATAATAGAGCGCCTCAGACAAAGGCAGCCGCAATGCAATGCTAACTATGTAAGTGGATCCTTATAGGCAGCCACTTGCTTTGAATACTTATTTGCACCTGCCATGTACCAGTCACAATGCACAGGGCTTCTCTGCTTTGAGAGAGCACAATAAAAGGAGAGATAATGGAGTCTGGAAGCTAGGAAAGTTCAGAGGCCCCTCTGTCACACAGTGAAAAATCCCAAATAATGAGTCCAAAGAGTGTTGTGACACAATGGACATACTTTGGAAGCACCTGGCAGGTTCCTTTTGGTTCTTCTTCTTCTCTTCTGGGGATTGACAGCGGGTGGCTCTGTGCATCTGTGGCCACTGCAGCACGCTCCACAGCCCACTGAGCCTTCGCCAGCCTCTGGCTTTCCTTCAGCTCCATAATTGTCTTTTGCTGTTCCTGGAGTTTCTTCTTTTGCTTCTCAATCAGCTGTTGCTGGAAGACATGGCGGCTGTGGAAATGACCCATGCAAATGGGTGCTGCTTTCCGGCTGGTGGTTCTGAGCTTCTCGTTGCTGCCAGGCTGTCGGGAAGGCTCAACATCCTGCCCGTCACATGTGTCCGGAGGGCCATTCTGGAAGGGAACCTGCAAGGTGCTCTTTGTTGGTCTTCCTAGGTGGGGGCTAGGCATACAACCATTGCTCCCTGAGGGAGGCATGTCCCACAAAGAGGGTATAGCAGTTACCTGAAAGAAGGAAAATATTATAGCTCAGCTATTTCAAGGAGTGTGCTCATGAGATCCGATTTCATCTAGTCAGCATTGCTCAGCTCGATGGAACAACTGCCCTGCACCCTAGCCAGAGCTGCCCTGTTCTCCTGGCCTGGCTATCTCAGAGGCTACCAGCCTGAGCTCTGTGAGCCACTCTGAGAAGGGGCACTGCTGCTCACCATGAAAAGTGGGTAGGGGACGGCTGCAGCTGCACAAACCATTGACACGGGACAGGACATCTGTAATTGGAAAAATGTGCTCTTACAAACTCCTAATTTGGATAGTTCATTTGTGAATTAGGCAAGATTATTCCAGGTATATATTACAGGTGTGAATTGGCTGAATTTTGCAGAAACTTGAAAAATTTTTGGCAAAGGATGTATTCTTTCTCAAGAATGTTTGAAAACTAATGCAAATCAATAATAGCTCTTTATAAAACTCTTTAATACTAGTAGCTTTTTAATAATAGTTCTTTCAATGTCTCTCTTGCCACTGATAAATTAACCACAGGATATTTGTTTATTTCAGGATTAAGACCTGGATTAAAATTTAGTTTCTAGCTATTCCAAAACAATCTATTTGTGGGAAATACTGGCAAACCCAGGAACACTGGGGACCAGGATCTATATTACATAAGAACAATGTTACCTAATACTACTTTATATAGTATATGGCTTAATAATTTTCAAAGCTTTATCATTTAAACCTCATTTAACAGACTGAGGTATCATACTCAATTACAAGTTCTATACATAGGGGAAAGAAGCAGAATGTTTAATCAGAACAATTTATCCTGTCCAAAATAATGTCATAGTTAAAATGTCCCTTCTAGAATGGTTTGATTCCATGGTCTAAGGTCTGACCAGTTTTTGATTCTGTCATCTGCAGTGGTGTAAGGAGAAAAATGCTGTGAATTATCTCATAGCTTAGAAGACTTTAGCTCTAACAGGCCATATATATATAATTTTTTTTATTTATTTTTTTTAATCGGAGCCATCCTGCCACCTGTTTGCAGCTCAGTGGCAGCTCAGCTCGGGCCGGGAATTGAACTGGTGACCCTGTTGCTCAGAGCTCGCACTCTTGAGCAAGCTCTTAACCAACTGAGCCACTCAGCCGGCCCTGGGTGGATATTTTTTCATGATGCAGATGTGATCTACAGATTCAGCTGAAGTGAAAACCGTGATATATGCAAACTGTGACATGTTAAATACTTTAAAAAACAACCTTCTATTTCAGAAATGTCAGTGGACATTTATTCATGAGAACACCTGCTTAAGTAATTTAGCATCAAACAGGGTACATGCTGTAGGCCTTTTAAACTTTGTGGTAATGATACGTTATTAACCCAGCAATACTATAAAAGCCTTGAGTACAGCAACAAGATTTCTTTTGAACCATGGTAACTTTTTAAGGTGAAAATAAAGAGAATGAAAGAAAAGCTTACTGGTACAGATTGTACTTAATAGAACAGAACTGAACAGTCTGGCTTAATCAGAGAAAATCACCTATTATTAGCTAACTGATAATTCTGTAACTTTTCAAGGTCTAATATATGTGTTGTGGTACATGAGTTCCTATGATCTTATAATTAATGAGCATCTAACTAAAGATTTTATATTTTAATTTGTTCATGTTACACTCCAAACTCTGGAAAAGATTAGTTTATCCAGTAACCCAGTATAGCCCTTTATTTTCATTTGCTCTATTTTTTACAATATTGTCCTTTTTTGATAAATCCTTTTGTTCTTGATTTCAGAGACTTGGATACTCTTTTTCTTGAGTCTAAAATGTGTGTGTGTGTGTGTGTGTGTGTGTGTGTGTGTCTGTGTGTGTGTATTTTTAGTAATTTTTCTGTTTTACTCAGATTAAAAAAAAATACATTCTGATAACTTTTTTTTTTTTTTAATTTAAAGGCAACAACAGTAGAACTTTGTAGGATAAAATGTCCACACAGCTATTTCCTAAGATATTCGGAAGACTCTGCTGGGTCTCAATGGAAACAAAATTATCTGACTGACATCAAGGTAGATGAATTGCCTAGGGGGAAGGACCAAAATGTTACCTAAGTTCCAGTAAGCATCCTCATGACGCCCCTCTGCTGAGAGACTAAGCTTCAATGAAAACCAGCCTACCTTCTATCAGTGATCAGGGTAGAAAGCAAGGCTGGGGACCATGTAGTGACCAATTTAATGTCACACGTCTGAGTTAAGTACTTAACAGCATTATGTGGAGGGATGGGAGGGTAAGGGGTGGCTGTGAGGGGTAGAGGACCTTCTCTGAAAGGCTTTTCAAACATGACAGGTGCCATTATGAAAGAAAAAACTAATAGGATTGACTTTATAAGAACTTAACTGTGTATAGTGCCAAACACCATCAATAAACCAAAAAGACAAATGAAAAAATAAATTGCAAAATATATAATAATAAAAGCATCAATAGTAATAAAAATATAAAGAGAAAAGGATAAATAAAAATATAAATAAGAAAAGGATATATAATCAAGTGGAAATATGGACAAAAGGCATGAAGGGACAAGTCAGTATATATCTTTCTACATCTATTTTCATATACTACATATATATGTAAATGGTCAATATAAAAAATGTTTAACCTCACTAGTAATAAAAAAATGGAAATGCTGGAGCAATAATAAGATGAAAATATTTTGCCTGTCAACTTGGCAAAAATGAAAAATATGTTATTAGGCAGGAAAACAGGCATTTCGTTGGTACAACCTTTCTGGAAGGGCAATTTGGTAATATTCTTTCAAATGTGCATCCTATTTTTAGGTATTTATCCAAAGTACAGCACTATGGGTGTGTACAAAGATTTAGCTACAAGGATGTTCACTGAAGCTTGGTTTGTAATAGTGGCAAACTGAAAACAAATATCCAGCAATAGGGGAGATAAACAGATTCTAGCTTGTAGTTCATGACAGAAGATCACGCACCCATTACAATATGATGGCACAAAATGCTAGACCTTAACCCAGGGGTGTTCATCAGGTTCCTCTGTGGACCTTTAAAAAAATACAGGTGCCCCACTCCAAGGAATTCTGATTTAGTGATGTGACTTTGCAGTAGGTTCTCAGTTGAGAACTACCGTTGCAGAAATAGTTTTACTGACGTAAAGAATTCTCACATAGTATTAGGAAAATACAAAATAAATTTTTAAGAAAAACAGAACAATTCCATTATTACTAAGAAGAAAAAAATACATGAACTTCCTTTTGCTATATTATGGCAGACTAATGTCCTCAATGATTTGACTGATGAAAATTTTAAAGCTAAATATTAAAGAGAAAAAAAATGGACATATGCCTGAATAAAGAAAAGTCTAGATGGCAATACTTCAACATGTTATCAGTGGTTATCTCC